>NC_070588.1:3066796-3081796 GCF_027409825.1 Scomber japonicus | reverse complement strand
AAGGGTGGTAAGCATTGTCCTTAATCCTTGTAAGAGGAACTTTCCCCTTTCAAGCTATTTATCCCCCCCCCACCCATAACCCCTCCTGACCCCCCCCCCCCACCCCTAAATAATACCCCTCAAAGGCCAAGACTATAGGATCCAGATCAGCAGGCCTTCAAGTAGACATTACACACCAGAATCCACATTTTTTTTGTTTGACTCTTTGATTTTGAAGTCATAAAGGTTTCACACAGCAGCAGGAAGTTCCTCCCACATTCATTTCATTGGCAAAAAATGAAGTGAATTTAAAAAAAAGAAGAAAAATGAACAAAAAAAAAAAAGAAAAAGAAAAAGAAAGTGTGGCACAGACACAGGCTTGTGTGGCTTTAACTGTCTGTTTAATTCCAAAAAGTTAAAGTTTACTGTGGGAGCAGCTGATAAAAACATAGCAACGGAAAGACGTAGTCGCCTGTTAAAATGAGATTTTAACCTTCTGAACTTTATTTTAATGGTAGATTATGAGTTTATTTTCAACATATAATATCTTTTATTGGCAAAGGGCAGCAAAAAAGTGAGATTATTTAACATAGATGTAGTTATACAGTGTAAGTTTACAAGTTAGGCCTTCAACTACATTTCCCATAATGCACCTCGGTTGCATCATGTTCCTGTGTAATGCAGACTTTCTTAAACCCAAGCTAATGTTACTTACTAATATTACATTCATTATGGTAAACTACTAATATTATATTCATTACGGTAAACTGCTAATATTACGGTAAACTAGAAATATTACATTCATTATGGTAAACTACTAATATTACATTCATTACGGTAAACTACTAATATTACATTCATTACGGTAAACTACTGATATTACATTCATTACGGTAAACTACTAATATTACATTCATTACGGTAAACTACTAAATATTACAATCATTACGGTAACTACTAATATTACAGTCATTACAGTAAACTACTAACATTACATTCATTACGGTAAACTACTAATATTACAGTCATTACGGTAAACTAGTGATATTACATTCATTATGGTAAACTACTAATATTACATTCATTACGGTAACCTACTAATATTACAGTCATTACGGTAAACTACTAATATTACATTCATTACGGTAAACTACTAATATTACATTCATTACGGTAAACTGCTAATATTACAGTCATTACGGTTAACTACTAATATTACATTCATTACGGTAAACTACTAATATTACATTCATTACGGTAAACTACTAATATTACTTTTTTTTTGACTCTTTGATTTTTAAGTCACAAAGGTTTCAAACAGCAGCAGGAAGTTCCTCCCACATTCATTTCATTGGCAAAAAAATGAAGTGAAAAAAATAAATGAAAAATGAAAAAAAAAAGAGAAAGTGTTAATTTACTTTGTGGAGTGTGAAAATGTAAACTCTGACAAACCATCAGAGTTAATTTAGTTTTGAACAGCTGCCAGCTTCAACAGCTCTCCGGGCACAAAAACAAGTCTGCAGGCAAAAATAGTAAAAAAAACAAAAATAACAACACTTTTTTTTTAAATATTCATAATAAGTGAAAACTTTTTGTTTGACTCTTTGAAACTATGATTCATAATGTTTTTGTTATTTAATTGAACTCCTCAACATGCAGCAGTGTGCCAGACTCAGTGAACATGATCTTATATTCAAGTGGAGTTTAGTTATTCCTGTCTGTGTGTGTTGCTCCCAATGCAGGTGGGATATCATAAACCATACCTGCATTGGGAACAGCGCCTTGATTCTGGATATGTGCGTCTATCACATGACTCTTTCTAGATTTGTAGGATATGTGTATAAAATGTGTTTTGACTGTTCCTTCCTCCATCCCCCTTCCTCCCTTCCTTCCTTCTTTCCTCCCCCCTACCTTCCTCACTTCCTTCTTTCCCTCCTCCCTCCCCCCCTCCTTCTTTCTTTCCTCTGTCCATCCTTCCTTCCCTCCTCCCTTCTTGCCTTCCTTTCTCCCTCCCTCCCTCCCTCCCTCGTTTCCTTCCTTCCTCCCCTCCTTCCTCCTTTCCTTCCTTCCTCCCTCTGTCAGTCCTACCTTCCTTCCTTCCTTCCCTCCACCCTCCCTCCTTTCCTCCTTCCCTCCTCCCTCCTTTCCTTCCTTCCTCCGTCCCTCATGTCCTTCCTTCCTTCCTTCCTCTCTCGTTTCCTTCCTTCCTTCCCTCCTTTCCTTCCTTCCTCCCGCATGTTCTTCCTTCCCTCCTCCCTCCCTCCCTCATTTCCTTCCTTCCCTCCCTCCTTTCCTTCCTTCCTCCCTCCCTCATGTCCTTCCTTTCTTCCCTCCTTTCCTTCCTTCCTTCCTACCTCTCCTCCTCCCTCCTTTCGTTCCTTCCTCCCTCCCTCATGTCCTTCCTTCCTTCCCTCCTCCCTCGTTTCCTTCCTTCCTTCCTTCCCTCTCTCCCTCCTTCCTTCCCTCCTCCCTCCTTGATGATAGAGTGAGAAAAGGGTTGAATCAGATGATTTTGGCCACTTTAAAGCTACTTAAATGGGACAAAAATGGAGATTTTGATTCAATTTAATGGTTAGGCATATTTTTTAATTAATGGAGCAACAGCTTAATAAATGAAAAGTCAACTTCGGCTCCTAGTTTAGTTCAAATCCAGCAGTTTTAATTCCCTCTCTTTGCTTTAGAGTGCTTCCTCTTTTCCTTTCTCCCTCCCTCCCTCCTTCTTTCTTTCCTCCGTCCTCCCTTCCTTCCTTCCTCGTTTCCTTCCTTCCTTCCCTCCTCCCTCCTTCCTTTCCTCCCTCCTTTCCTTCCTTCCTTCCTCCCTCATGTCATTCCTTCCTTCCCTCCTCCCTCCTTTCTTTCCTTCCTCCCTCCATCCCCCTTCTTCCCTCCTTTCCTTCCTTCTTCCCTCCCTTCCTTCCCTACTCCCTCGTTTCCTTCCCTCCTTTCTCCTTCCCTCCTCCCTCATGTCCGTCCTTCCTTCCTTCCTCCCATCCTCCCTCCTTTCCATCCCTCCTCCCTCCTTCCTCCCTCCCTTCCTTCCTTCCCTCCTCCCTCGTTCCCTCCCTCCTTTCCTTCCTTCCCTCCTCTCTCCTTTCCTTCCTCCCTCCCTCCCTCCCTCCCTCCCTCCCTCGTGTCTTTCCTTCCTTCCCTCTTCCCTCCCTTCCTCCCTCATTTCCTTCCCTTTTCCCTCCTTTCCTTCCTTCCTTCCTTCCTTCTTCCCTCTCTTCCTTCCTCGAGGACAACAGGAGGGTTAAGTCAGAAAAAGGTAGAATTAGATGATTTTGGCCACTTTAAAGCTACTTAAATGGGACAAAAATGGAGATTTTGATTCAATTTAATGGTTAGGCATATTTTTTAATTAATGGAGCAACAGTTTAATAAATGAAAAGTCAACTTCGGCTCCTAGTTTAGTTCAAATCCAGCAGTTTTAATTCCCTCTCTTTGCTTTAGAGTGCTGCCATCATCACAGCATTAGAGTGAACCTGAGCATTTAAGCTGACAGTCAACACTGAGGTTTGGTTTTTGGGGGTTCGGTCTAAAAAAAACCCACTAGTCTGAAATTGGTTATGACCAGTTTCAATAAGAGGAATGAGTAAACCTCCACAGTCTGCTCATTAAAAGCAGCAGGAATGATATATTTCATGAGGCTCAGGCTTGTGTGGCTTTAACTGTCTGTTTAATTCCAAAAAGTTAAAGTTTACTGTGGGAGCAGCTGATAAAAACACAGCAAGGGAAAGACGTAGTCGCCTGTTAAAATGAGATTTTAACCTTCTGAACTTTATTTTGATGGCAGATTATGAGTTTATTTTCAACATATAATATCTTTTCTTGGCAAAGTGAAGCAAAAAAATGAGATTATTTAACATGCATGTAGTTATACAGTGTAAGTTTACAAGTTAGGCCTTCAACTACATTTCCCATAATGCACCTCAGTTGCATCATGTTCCTGTGTTATGCAGACTTTCTTAAACCCAAGCTAAGGTTACTTACTAATATTACATTCATTACGGTAAACTACTAATATTACATTAATTACGGCAAACTACTGATATTACAATCATTACGGTAAACTACTAATATTACATTCATTACGGTGAAATACAAATATTACATTCATTAAGGTAAACTACTAATATTACAGTCATTACGGTAAACTACTGATATTACAGTCATTACGGTAAACTATTACATTCATTATGGTAAACTACTAATATTAAAGTCATTACGGTAAACTACTAATATTACATTCATTATGGTAAACTACTAATATTACAGTCATTACGGTAAACTACTGATATTACATTCATTACGGTAAACTACTAATATTACATTCATTACGGTAAACTACTAACATTACATTCATTACGGTAAACTACTAATATTACAGTCATTACGGTAATCTACTAATATTACAGTCATTACGGTAATCTACTAATATTACATTCATTACGGTAAACTACTGATATTACAGTCATTACGGTAAACTACTAATATTACAAGGTAGGTAGGAGGGAGGGAGAAAGGAAAAGAGGAAGGGAGGAAGGATGGAAGGAAAGAAGGAAGCATGGAAGGGAGGAAGAAGGAAGGATGGAAGGGAGGAAGAAAGGAAGGAAAGGCGGGAGGAAGGAAGGAAAGAAGGACAGCGGAAAGAAGGAAGGAAGGAAGGTAGGAGGGATGGAGAAAGGGAGAAAGGAAAAGAGGAAGGGAGGAAGGAAGGAGGGAGGGAGAAAGGGGAAAGGAAAAGAGGAAGGGAGGAAGGAAAGACGGAAGGATGGAAGGGAGGAAGAAGGAAAGAAAGGAGGGAGGCAGGAAGGAAGGAAGGAAGGAAAGAAGGACAGCGGAAAGAAGGAAGGGAGGAAGAATAGGGGGGAGGAAAGAAAGAGAAAAGGAGGAAGGAAAGGAAGGAAGTAAGGAAAGAGGGAAGGAAAGAAGGACAGAAGGAAGGAAGAAAGGAAGAGAGTAAAATATAGAGTGGTATTTTTCTTTCCATCTCTGGACTCATGGCCGTTTTTACAAGTTGTGATTTCTGAGTTGTGACTAATCTACTCTGAAGCCGTATAATGAAATTAGCTTTTGCCTTAATTTGCATAAATCAAGCTGAGCACTGACCACAGTGTTCTGATCCAGGCAACAGGGGATGCCTCCCTCCCTCCCTCCCTCCCTTCCTCCCTTCCTTCCTTCCTTCCTTGACTCGAGGACAACAGGGGATAATGGTAATTAAAGGCAAAGTTCTTAAAAGCCTGATCTCACTGGAATCCACTCATTTAAATAAAGTCAAATTATCTGATTCCTCCCTTCCTTGCTTCTTTCCTTCCTTCCTCCCTCCTTCTCTCCTTCCTCCCTACCTCCTTCTTTCCTCCATACTTTCTTCCTTTCTTTCCTTCCTCCCTCCTATCCTTGCTTCTTTCTCCCTTCCTTCCTTCCTTCCTTCTTTCTTTCCTTTCCTCCCTTCCTTCCTCCCTCCTTTCCTTCCTTCTTTCCTCTGTCCTTCCTTCCTTCCTCCCTCCCTCCCTTCCTTCTTTCCTCTGTCCTTCTTTCTTTCCTTCCTTCCTCCTTTCCTATGTCCTTCTTTCTTTCCTTCCTCCCTCCTATCCTTGCTTCTTTCCTCCCTTCCTTCCTCCCTCCTTTCCTTGCTTTTTTCCTCTGTCCTTCTTTCTTTCCTTCCTCCCTCCCTCCATCTTTCCTTCCTTCCTTGCTCCCTTCCTTCTTTCCTCCATCCTTCCTTCCTTTCTTTCCTTCCTCCCTTCCTTTCCTGCCTTCCTTCCTCCCTCATTTCCTTGCTTCTTCCCTCCTTTCCTTGCTTCTTCCCTCCTTTCCTTCCTTCTTCCATCCTCCCTCCTTTCCTCCCTTCCTCCCTCCATCCCTCCTCCCTTCCTTCCTTGACTCGAGGACAACAGGAGATAATGTTAAATAAAGGCAGGTTCTTAAAAGCCTGATCTCACTGGAATCCACTCATTTAAATAAAGTCAAATAATCTGACTTCTTCTACAGATCTTTAAAGATCTGTAGAAGAAGAAGAAAAATCAGGAGTCAGATTATTTGACTTTATTTAAATGATATAAATTTACTCCCCCTCCTAATTCACACACACACACACACACACACACACACACACACATTTTGACTTTAATCTCCCGAGACGTTAACGCAGCCTCGGTGGGAGAAGCATTTTACTTTCATGACTCTCCGTAGTTACTGAAGTCGGACCCCACCCTGCTCATTTTTTTTGATGACGGTGTCAAAGCAGCAGTTTTTTTCATATATATATATTTGTTGAACCTAAACTGAAGAGCAGAGAAGGATCAAACATGTCGCTATGTGCACACACCCACCTTAATTATTTACCCACAAGGAAGAAAAACTGGAAATTTAAGTGACTGCAAAGCCACAGTCAGTCACACACTCACAGCACCTTGTAAAGATGTGTGTTTATAGGGTTTCTCGGGGACTCGGGAACACGCAGATGTGATGCTGAATCAACGCAGTGAAGTAAAGGAGGAAGAGAGGAGGGAAGAATGAAGGACAGAGGAAAGAAGGAAGGGAGGAAAGGAGGGAAGACGCAGATGTGATGCTGAATCAATGCAGTGAAGAAAAAAAAAAGCATGACTCAGTTTGTTTAGGCTTGTTGAAGTTAAAGAGCTGTTGTCCTCAAAGGAAGGGATGAGGGAAGAAGGAAGAAGGAAGGGAGGCTGGAAGAAGGAAGAAAAGGAGGAGGGAGGGAAGAAGGAAGGAAAGGGGGGGGGGGGGGGAAGGGAGGAAAGAAGCAAGGAAGGAAGGAAAGAGAGAGAAGGAGGGAGGGAGGAAGGGAGGAAGGAAGGGAGGATGGAAGAAGGAAGGAAAGGAGGAGGGAGGGAAGAAGGAAGGAAAGGAGGAGGGAGGGGGGAGGAAGGAAGGGAGGAAAGAAGCAAGGAAAGGAGGGAGGAAGGAAGGAAAGAGAGAGAAGGAGGGAGGGAGGGAGGAAGGAAAGAAAGAAAGAAGGACAGTAAAGAAGGAAGGGAGGAAAGAAGGAAGGAAATAAGGAAGGAGGGAAGAAGGAAGGAAAGAAAGAAAGAAGGACAGAGGACAAGGACCTTCTTTCCTTCCTTGATCCCTTCCTTCCTTCCTTCCTTCCTTCCATCTGTCCTTCCTTCTTTCCTCCCTACCTTCTTTCCTCTGTACTTCTTTCCTTCCCTCCTTCCTTCCTTCTTTCCTTTCATTCCTTCCTCCCTCTCTCCTTTCCTTTCTTCTTCCTCCCTCTCTCCTTTCCTTTCTTCATCCTCACTTCCTTCTTTCCTTCCTTCCTCCCTTCCTTCCTCCTGTCTTTCCTTGACCCGAGGACAACATGACATTTAAACTCAGATATGTGTGTGTGTGTCTGTCTGTCTGTCTGTGAGTGTGTGTGTGTGTGTGTGTGTGTCTCTGTGTGTGTGTGTGTGTGTGTGTGTGTGTGTGTAGGGGTGTGTGTGTGTCTTTGCTGAGCTTGTAAAATCTTTTAAAGGTGTAATTTTCTCAGCTTTGTCGTCTTTGCTGCTGCAGAGATTCAACTTCTAAAAAGATAATTAAACCAAAACACAATATGTAGACAACTCCTCATTATTATTTAATTAGATCTACACGTGTCCATTTCTTCCAGGTTTCTTCATCACTCTTTCCATAACACAAAGAACAAGTGTCTTCACACCCCTGAGGGTTATTTTTCTTTCTTTCTTTCTTTCTTTCTTTCTTTCTTGACGTGCATCGAGTTGTTTAAAGAAGAAAGAAACAGAAGGAGGGGGAACGGTGGGACTTTTTTTCCCCTCCTCTTCCTCTGAGACTAAACACCAGCAAACCACCGTGTAGGATCCAGACAAACCAAGCCCTGCTGTCTGAATTTACTCCCCCTCCTAATTCACACACACACACACACACACACACATACACACACACACACACACACACACACACACACACACACACATTTTGACTTTAATCTCCCGAGACGTTAGCCTAGGTGGGAGAGCATTTTACTTTCATGACTCCCCGTAGCTACTGAAGTCGGACCCCACCCTGCTCATTTTTTTTTTTTTTGAAAGGAGGAGGGAGGGAGGGAGGAAGGAAAGAAAGAAGGACAGAGGAAGGGAGGAAGGGAGGGGGAGGAAAGAAAGAGAGAAGGGGGGAGGGAGGAAGGAAATAAAGAAAGAAGGACAGAGGAAAGAAGGATGGAAGGAAGGTAGGGGGAGGAAAGAAAGAGAAGAGGGAGGAAAGAAGGAGGGAGGGAGGGACGAAGGAAAGAAAGAAGGACAGAGGAAAGAAGGAAGGAAAGGAGGGAGAAAGGAAGGGAGGAAAGGAAAGAAGGAAGGGAGGAAGGAAGTATGGAGGAAAGAAGGAAAGAAAGAGAGAAGGAGGGAGGGAGGAAGGAAAGAAAGAAGGAAGGAAGGAATGTAGGGGGAGGAAAGAAAGAGAGAAGGAGGGAGGAAGGACAGACGAAAGGAAGGAAGGAAGGAAGGAAGGAAGGAACAGTCAAAACAGACAGGGTCAATTTGACCCGGGAGGACGACAGGAATGTTAAGTGATGTTAAGTCTGATTCGTGTGTGTAAAAGCAGCTTAAAGGATAATTACCGTTTTTTACAACCTGGACTTTATTTCTAGCATAAAATACGATCATTTACTCACCCGGACAACTTTGGTGTCATTTGGAGTCGTTGGATGAAATTAGCTCCAGTAGAGCGCCGAGTATATCCGTATAATGAGAGTACATGGGGCACCGAAGCGCAGCCTCTATATAACTCATTATCTGAAGCCTCTATATAACTCATTATCTGAAGCCTCTATATAACTCATTATCTGAAGCCTCTATATAACACATTATCTGAAGCCTCTATATAACTCATTATCTGAAGCCTCTATATAACACATTATCTGAAGCCTCTATATAACACATTATCTGAAGCCTCTATATAACACATTATCTGAAGCCTCTATATAACACATTATCTGAAGCCTCTATATAACTCATTATCTGAAGCCTCTATATAACTCATTATCTGAAGCCTCTATATAACACATTATCTGAAGCCTCTATATAACACATTATCTGAAGCCTCTATATAACACATTATCTGAAGCTCAGCCTCTATATAACACATTATCTGAAGCCTCTATATAACACATTATCTGAAGCCTCTATATAACTCATTATCTGAAGCCTCTATATAACACATTATCTGAAGCCTCTATATAACTCATTATCTGAAGCTCAGCCTCTATATAACACATTATCTGAAGCCCAGCCTCTATATAACACATTATCTGAAGCCTCTATATAACACATTATCTGAAGCGCAGCCTCTATATAACTCATTATCTGAAGTCTCTATATAACTCATTATCTGAAGCCTCTATATAACTCATTACCTGAAGCCTCTATATAACACATTATCTGAAGCCTCTATATAACACATTATCTGAAGTCTCTATATAACTCATTATCTGAAGCCTCTATATAACACATTATCTGAAGCCTCTATATAACTCATTATCTGAAGCCTCTATATAACTCATTATCTGAAGCCTCTATATAACACATTATCTGAAGTCTCTATATAACTCATTATCTGAAGCTCAGCCTCTATATAACTCATTATCTGAAGCCTCTATATAACTCATTATCTGAAGCCTCTATATAACACATTATCTGAAGCCTCTATATAACACATTATCTGAAGTCTCTATATAACTCATTATCTGAAGCCTCTATATAACACATTATCTGAAGCCTCTATATAACTCATTATCTGAAGCCTCTATATAACACATTATCTGAAGCCTCTATATAACACATTATCTGAAGTCTCTATATAACACATTATCTGAAGCCTCTATATAACACATTATCTGAAGTCTCTATATAACTCATTATCTGAAGCCTCTATATAATACATTATCTGAAGCCTCTATATAACACATTATCTGAAGCTCAGCCTCTATATAACAAATTATCTGCCACCAAACTAGTTCATTTCACCAATATTTAGTTATGATACGTTAGTGCTATTCCCCTCCGAGCCCGTGGTGGCATGTTATCAACACCTCCGCTAACCTCTGATCTGGATGATGTCATTTATCATTGAGTGGAAATCCTCCAGTGTTGTGATACAGACGCTTACTGACACATCCAGACGCGTATCTCCTGGCCTCACATGCCACCACGGACTCATTACTCATTTCTTAGAGACTTTACATCGGGGGTGTCAAACATGCGGCCCATGGGCCAGAACCGGCCCGCCGAGGGGTCCACTTCGGCACACTTTCCTTCCCTGCCTTTTTTTTCTTCCTTCCTTCCATCTGTCCTTCCTTCCTTTCTTCATTCCTTCCTGTCCTCTTCTCCTTCCTTCCTTCCTTCCATCTTTCCTCCCGGTCTTCTTTTCCAATCTTTCCTTTCTTCCTTCCTCAATTTTATTCTTTCCTTCCTTCCACCTGTCCTTTCTTCCTTCTCTTTATCTTTCCTTCTCAGCTTCCTTCTCTCCTTCCTTCCTTCCTTCCTTCCATCTTTTTAATGGTCCGACCCACATGAGATCAAATTGGCCTGTTTGTGGCCCTCGAATGAAAATGAGTTTGACACCTCTGCTTTACATTAACCACTGAACCAAAAAGCAGCTTTTTGGCCTTAAATCTGAAATTGGTCCCTAAAAGTAGCTTATGACAGAACACACACACACACACACACACACACACACACACACACACACACACACACACACACACACCCCTGCTGTATTATTGTCTCCATTTTTTCGTTTTCCCTCCCTGTTGGCATCATTTACCCCTCTTCCTCTTCCTCTGTGTTTTATCAGGTCACTCCACAGTCACTCTCATTTTCTCTGTCCTAACTCCTCTCCTCTCCTCCTCCTCTTCTCCTCCTCCTCTCCTCTTTTTTTAATGGATCTGTCTATCAGCAGGTATATAACAGGTACTTGTCATTTGGACGTGATACAGTACCACTCCTCATTAACCTCAATCATCCGTCCGTCCGTCCGTCCGTCTCCTACCCCAACCATGATGTACATTTGGTTAATTAATTAGTGATGTGTATACATGTGGGGGGCCCTATTCATAGAAAATACATCTCCATAGATTTGGAACATATTAACTCACCTAATCTCTACAGGTATCAAGGCCATTTCCTCTCTATCTGTGTGTGTGTGTGTGTGTGTGTGTAAGTGTTCCTAGTTATTACCTGTCACTGTTAGCTGTGACCTAGTAAAACAGTTACAGGGGACATATTGTGCTTTTTTGTCATTTTATGTTATTTATATACTGTAATAATGTTAGATATCTACTCAGTTTATACCTGACATTAATAAATACAGGTGTTTGTGTCCATATGTTGAATGTAAATCTAATATTTGGGTCTCTTTTAGCTCTGTGTTTGGTCTCCACCAGCTCCTAAGAATGATATCTGGCTGTTCAGCTACTCAATCCTCTACTATTCACTACACTTCCTGTGTCTGTGTGTAGTTGGGGAAGGGCAGGAAGGGAAGGGAGGAAAGAAGGATGGAAGGGAGGAGGAAAGAAGGAAAGGAGGAAGAAAGAAGTATGGAAGGAAGGAAGAAGGAATCATCCCTCCCTTCATTCCTCCCTCCCTTCCTTCCATCATTCATTCCTTCATTCCTTCCTTCCTCCATTCCATCCTTCCTTCCATCATCCCTCCCTTCATTCCTCCCTCCCTTCCTTCCATCATTCATTCCTTCATTCCTTCCTTCCTCCATTCCATCCTTCCTTCTTCCTCCCTCCCTTCCTTCCATCCTTCATTCCTTCCTTCCTCCCTTCCATCTTCCTCTCTTCTTTCCTTCCTCCCTCCCTTCCATCCTTCCTTCTTTCCTTCCTTCCATCATTCCTTCCTTCCTTCTTCCCTTCCTTTTTCCTCCCTTCTTTCCTTCCTCCCTCCCTTCCTTCCTTCTTCCTCCCTTCTTTCCTTCCTCCCTCCCTTCCTTCCATCCTTCATTCCTTCCTTCCTCCCTTCCATCTTCCTCTCTTCTTTCCTTCCTCCCTCCCTTCCATCATTCCTTCCTTCCTTCTTCCCTTCCTTTTTCCTCCCTTCCTTCCATCCTTCCTTCCATCATTCCTTCCTCCCCCCCTTCCTTCCATCATTTATTCCTTCCTTCCTCCCTTCCATCCTTCCTTCTTCCTCCCTTCTTTCCTTCCTTCCTCCCTTCCTTCCATCATTCCTTCCTCCCTTCCTTCCATCTTTCCTTCCATCCTTCCTTCCATCCTTCCTCCCTTCTGAAAAATTAATAAAGAATAAGTAAAGCTGTTCAATAAATGTGATTTATGGGGTAATTTAAGAGATTCTGACTTCATAAATTCAGAGGTGTAAACTCTGCTGCTCCTGCAAACACGAACAGAAGATTAAATCAGCTGGAGGAGCTCCGACTCGTTATGTGTAAATAATTAAGACGTGTATCTGGAATAAACATGACAGATCCTTCTTTCCTTCCTTCCATCCTTCCTTCCTTTCTCCCTCTGGAATAAACATGACAGATCCTTCTTTCCTTCCTTCCATCCTTCCTTCCTTTCTCCCTCTGGAATAAACATGACAGGCAGGACATGCAGGGCTTCAGAAAGGCCTCAGAAAAGGGAACATGGAGAGTAAAGATGCTAAAATCACACCTCAAATTAAATCCCCTGCTGCTTCTTCATTAAGGCTTAGCAGCAGACGTAAGAGTTTTTATATAATTAAGCATTGGTCAAATCTTTTTAATGTTTCTAACTCCATTTTTCCTCCCTTCCTTCTTTCCTTCCTTCCTTCTTTCCTCTGTCCTTTCTTTCCTCTATCCTTCTTTCTTTCCTCCTTCCTTCTCTTTCCTTCCTTCTTCCTCCCTTCTTTCCTTCCTCCCTCCCTTCCTTCCATCATTCATTCCTTCCTCCCTCCCTTCCTTCCATCATTCATTCCTTCCTCCCTCCCTTCCTTCCATCATTCATTCCTTCCTCCCTCCCTTCCATCCTTCCTTCTTCCTCCCTTCTTTCCCTTCCATCCTTCTTTCTTCCTCCCTTCCTTCCTTCCTCCCTTCCTTTTTCCTCCCTTCCTTCCTTCCTTCCTTCCTTCCATCCTTCCTCCCTTCCGAAAAATTAATAAAAAATAGGTAAAGCTGTTCAATAAATGTGATTTATGGGGTAATTTAAGAGATTTTGACTTCGTCCATGCAATCATAAATTTAGAAGTGTATACTCTGCTGCTGCAAACACCAACAGAAGATTAAATCAGCTGGAGGAGCTCCGACTCGTTATGTGTAAATAATTAAGACGTGTATCTGGAATAAACATGACAGGCAGGACATGCAGGGCTTCAAAAGGCTTCCTCCTTCCTTCTTTCCTCTCCTTCCTCCCTTCCTTCTTTCCTCCCTCTGGAATAAACATGACAGGCAGGACATCCTTCCTTCCTCCCTTCCATCCTTCCTTCCTTCCTTCCTTCCTCCCTCTGGAATAAACATGACAGGCAGGACATGCAGGGCCTCAGAAAAGGGAACAATTTTTCCTCCCTTCCTTCTTTCCTTCTTTCCTCCCTTCCATCCTTTCCTTCTTCCTTCCTCCCTCCCTCCTTCCTGCCTTCTTCCTCCCTTCCTTCCTTCTTCCCTCCTTCCCTTCCTTTCCTTTCCTTTCCTTCCTTCCTTCCTCCATCCCCCTTCCTTCTTTCCTCTGTCTTCCCTTCCATCCTTTCCTTTCTCCCTTCCTTCCTTCTTTCCTCTGTCCTTCTTTCCTTCCTTCCGTCCTTCTTTCTTCCATCCCCCTTCCTTCCTCCCCCCTTCTCTTTCCTTCCTTCCTTATTTCCTCCCTCCTTCCTTTCTTCTTTCCTCTGTCCTTCTTTCCTTCCTCCTTCCTTCTCTTTCCTTCCTTCCTTCCTCCATTCCCCTTCCTTCCTCCCTCCTTCTCTCTTTCCTTCCTTTCTTCTTTCCTCCCTTCCATCCTTCCATCCTTTCCTTTCCTTCTTCCTTCCTTCTTTCCTTCTGTCCTTCCTTCCTTGAAGGGCTTCAGAAAGGCCTCAGAAAAGGGAACATGGAGAGTAAAGATGCTAAAATCACATCTCAGATTAAATCCCCTGCTGCTTCTTCATGAAGGCTTAGCAGCAGACGTAAGAGTTTTTATATAATTAAGCATTGGTCAAATCCTTTTAATGTTTCTAACTCCATTTTAGATTTTAGAAGAATGATTGAATTTAATTATTTTTGGGGATAGAATATCACTCTCTCTCTGGTTTCATGCTGTTAGATTAAATATCGGCTGGTATTGATAACCATCTCTGTTGTGTCAAAAAGTTAAATAGAGAAAAAAAAGATTTGACAGGAATGATACTAATGTCTCCACCCGGGTCAAACTGACCCAGGCTGATTTGACTGTTCCTTCCTTCCTTCCTTCTTTCCTTCCTTCCGTCTGTCCTTCCTTCTCTCTTTCTTTCCTTCCTCTCTCTTTCCTCCCTTCCTTCTGTCCACCCTTCTTTTCTCCCTCCCTTCCTTCTTTCCTCTGTCCTTCCTTCCTTTCTCCATCCCCCTTCCTTCCTCCCTCCTTCTGTCTTTCCTTCCTTCCTTCCTTCTTCCTCCCTTCCATCATTCATTCCTTCCTTCCTCCATCATTCATTCCTTCCTTCTTCCTCCCTTCCATCCTTCCTTCTTTCCTTTCCCCCTCCCTTCCTTTTTTCTTTCCTTCTTCCTTCCTTCCTTCCTTCCTTCCTTTCTCCTCCCTTCCATCCTTCTTCATCCCTTCTATCCTTTCCTTCCTTCTCCCTCCCTTCCATCCTTCCTCCCTCCCTCCTTTCCTTCCTTCTTCCTCCCTTCCTTCCTTGACTCGAGGACATCAAAGTTAGATTCAGAGCAGCTTCGTTAACATTTGCCAACGACCTGAAACACCTGAAACACCTCCGAGCTATCAAAGGAGGGATCAGACTGACATATCGGCTCTTGTCCCTCGGTCGGGTCTGAAGGAGAGAGACAAAAAAAGAACTCATGAGTCAGTTTGCCAACCTTGTGTTTTACTCCTTATCTGCTCAAATAACTGTGAGACAAAAGATG
>NC_070588.1:3054296-3061796 GCF_027409825.1 Scomber japonicus | reverse complement strand
AGCTGGAATTACACCGCTACAAAACACTAATAAGAAGAAATAATGTGTTTTTTTTATGTCCTGAAAATGTCACG
Source organism: Scomber japonicus (assembly GCF_027409825.1). Taxonomy (NCBI): domain Eukaryota; kingdom Metazoa; phylum Chordata; class Actinopteri; order Scombriformes; family Scombridae; genus Scomber; species Scomber japonicus. The sequence continues at coordinate 3,061,722 of NC_070588.1, read as the reverse complement.
AGGTTACACGGCTGGTTCTCACTGCTTTCTGTTAGCAAAGGGAAGGAGGAAACAAAGAGAGGAGGAAAGGAGGAAGGAAGGGAAGAAGGAAAGGAAGGAAAGGAGGGAGGAAGGAGGAAGGGTGGGAGGGAGGGAGGGAGGAAAGAAAGAGAGGAGGAAAGGAGGAAGGAAGGGAGGAAGGAAAGGAAGGAAGTAGGAGGAAGGAAAGAAGGAAGGAAAGGAAGGAGGGAGGAAGGAAAGGAAGGAAAGGAGGGAAAGGAGGAAGGAAGGAAGGATGGAAAGGAGTAAGGACGAAAAGAGGAAGTCATTTAGGAGAGAAGGAAGGAAGGAAGGAAAGAAGGAAGGAAGGAAAGAAGGAAGGAAAGGAGTAAGGACAAAAAGAGGAAGGAATTTAGGAGAGAAGGAAGGAAGGAAGGAAAGAAGGAAGGAAGGAAAGAAGGAAGGAAAGGAGTAAGGACAAAAAGAGGAAGTAATTTAGGAGAGAAGGAAGGCAGGAAGGAAGGAAGGAAAGAAAGGAGTAAGGAGGGGAAGAAGGAAGGAAAGAAGGAACAGTCAAAAGAGGAAGTAATTTAGGAGGGAAGGAAGGAAGGAAGGAAAGAAAGAAAGAAAGGAGTAAGGAAGGAAAGAAGGAACAGTCAAAAGAGAAATGGGCTGCAAATGTAAGAAGGAAGTGAGAAAGAGAAAGAGGAATAAAAGAGAAGTGAGTAATTGCTGTTATTAATGAAGTAATGATAATTAGAGGAGGAGGTAATCACTGGACTCCATCATTACAGCTCTGTTTCTAATCACACTGAAATGCAGCTGCTTCATCCACTTGTTGTTTTTCTCTAATATTCATTTCAATTAATCCCCCCTTTTTTTTCTTTTTCTTTTTTCTTTTTTATATTTCTTCTTCTTGTGTAACAGAAAGCAGTGAAAACCAGCCGTGTTACCTCGTGACATTTTCAGGACATAAAAAAAACACATTATTTCCTTCCTCCTTCCTTCCTTCTCTCCTAAATTACTTCCTCTTTTTGTCCTTACTCCTTTCCTTCCTTCCTTCCTCTTTACTCCTTTCTTTCCTTCCTTCTTTCCTCCCTCCCTCATTACTCCTTTCTTTCCTTCCTTCCTTCCTCCCTCCTTTCTTTCCTTCCTCCCTTCCCCCTTTCCTCCCACCCTCCCTCCTTACTCCTTTCTTTCCTTCCTTGGCTCCTAAATTACTTCCTCTGTTCGTCCTTACTCCTTTCCTTTCCTTCCTTCCTTCCTTCCTTCCTCCCTCCTTACTCCTTTCCTTCCTTCCTTCCTTCTCTCCTAAATTACTTCCTCTTTTCATCCTTACTCCTTTCCTTCCTTCCTTCCTTCCTTCCTTCCTCCTTTCCTCCCTATCTCCTTACTCCTTCCTTTCCTTCCTTCCTTCTCTCCTTAATGAGTTCCTCTTTTTGTCCTTACTCCTTTACTTCCTTCCTTCTGTCCTCCTTACTCCTTTCCTTCCTTCCTTCCCTCCTAAATTACTTCCTCTTTTCGTCCTTACTCCTTTCCTTCCTTCCTTCCGTCCTCCTTACTCCTTTCCTTCCTTCCTTCTCTCCTAAATTCTTTCCTCTTGTCTTCCTTCCTCCTTTCCTCCCTTCCTCCTTCCTTCCTCTTGTCATCCTTCCTCTTTTCCTCCTTACTCCCTTCCTTCCTCTTTTCCTCCATACTCCTTTCCTTCCTTCCTTCTGTCCTTCTGCAACTTAAATCTAAATCAGAGCTCAAACCTGATCATGATAGCCACCAAAAAAACCAACCACAAAAAAAGAAGAGGGGGACTTCCCATCTGTCTGTCTCGTCTTTGTTGTCGGATGAATACTGTTTTCAATGTGACTGGCTGGTTAGCGTTCACAGCTGACAGACTGTTGATCAAAGATAAACAGGCGGTGAGTAAGACAGACAGTCAACACTGCCCTCCACATGCAGACATAACCATTATGCACCTGGAAGGAAGGGAAGGGAGGGAGGAAAGAAAGAGAGAAGGAGGAAGGGAGGGAGGAAGAAAGGAAGGAAGGAAAGGAGGAAGGGAAGGAACCAAGGTGAGTAAGACAGACAGTCAACACTGCCCTCCACATGCAGACATAACCATTATGCACCTGCAGCAACACACCCACTATATCATGAGACAGCTAGTGGGATGAATCCTGGGTTGTTTGTGAAAGGAGGGGGGAGGAAGGAAGGGAGGAAGGAAGGAAGGAAGGAAGGAAAGGGAGGAAAGGAAAGAAGGGAAGGAGGAAGGGAGGGAGGGAGGAAAGAAGGAAGGGAGGAAGGAAAGAGAGAAGGAGGGAGGGAGGAAAGAAGAAAGGACAGAAGGAAGGAAGAAAGGGGGATGGAAGGAAAGAAAGGAAGGAAGGAAAAGAGGGAGGAAGGAAGGAAGGAAGGAAGGAAGGAAAGGAGGAAGGGAGGGCGGGAGGAAAGGAGGGAGGGAAGGAAATAAGGAAGGACAGAAGAAAGGGGGATGGAGGAAGGAAAGAAGGAAGGGAGGAAAGAAGAAGGAGGGAGGGAGGAAGGAAGGAAAGAAGGAAGGGAGGAAGGAAGGTAGTAGGAAGGAGGAGGAAAGAAGGAAGGAAGGAAAGGAGGGAGGGAGGAAGGAAGGAAGGAAGGAAAGGAGGGAGGGAGGAAGGAAGGGAGGAAGGAAGGAGGGAGGGAAGGAAACAAAGTGAGTAAGACAGACAGTCAACACTGCCCTCCACATGCAGACATAACCATTATGCACCTGCAGCAACGCAATGTGGCAGGTAGACAACACACCTGTGGGATGAATCAGGCGTTGTTTGTGAAAGGAGGGAGGGAGGGAAGGGAGGAAAGAAGGAGGAAAGGAGGAAAGAAGGAAGGAAGGAAGGAAAGAGAGAAGGAGGAAGGGAGGAAGGAAAGAAAGAGAGAAGGAGGAAGGAAGGAAGGTAGGTAGGAGGAAGGGAGGAAAGAAGGAAGGTAGGTAGGAGGGAGGAAAGAAAGAGAGAAGGAGGGAGGGAGGGAGGGAGGAAGGAAGGTAGGAGGAAGGGAGGGAGGAAAGAAAGAGAGAAGGAGGAAGGGAAGAAGGAAGGGAGGAAGGACAGAAAGAGAAGAAGGAGGAAGGAAGGAAAGAAGGAAGGGAGGAAGGAAGGGAAAAAAGGAAGAGAGAAGGAAAGAAGGAAGGGAGGAAGGAAAGAAGGAAGGAAGGAAGGAAAAGAGGGATGGAGGAAGGAAAGAAGGAAGGGAGGAAAGAAGGAACAGTCAAAACAGACGGGGTCAATTTGACCCGAGAGGACGACACAAAGGTTAAATAAATGGGAAACCTGATTTTAATATTCCTGAGCTGCAAATTGACCCTGTCTGTTCCTTCCTTCCTTCCTTCCTTCCTTCCTTCCTTCCTTCCTTCCTTGCTTCCTTCCTTCCTTCTTTCCTTCCATCCTTCCTCCAATCCCTTCCTTCCTTTCCCAAGAGGAAACAGATACAGAGTGTAAATGTGGGGATTATAATGAAGGATGTGTGCATGAGAGCAGAGATTTCAGATGATCCAGTTAAACCAGCTCAACTGACACTTTCAGTATTTCAGCCCGAAAGGTGTGAAAGCTGATATCCTGCCTTCATCTCTCTGGCCAATCAGAGGAGCTAGAAACACGTCAGCTGATCTGCTATCACCTCATAAAGTTTCATGTCAAATATGTTCAGACACACACACACACACACACACACACCACACACACACACACACACACACACACACACACACACACACACACACACACACACACACACACACACACACACACACACAGGCAACATGAGGACTCATTTGGTAAGTTGTGTTTGTATGGGGGGGGGAGGGGGGGCGGGGGGGGGTGTCAAATCTCTTCATGCTTAACCCTCCTGTCGTCCTCCCGGGTCAAATTGACCCCATCTCTCTTTTGACTGTTCCTTCTTTCCTTCCTTCCTAAAAAAAACATTAAAGAAAGAATCCTCTTTTTTTTAATTTTTACTTCCTTCTTCCCCTCCTTCCTCCTTTCCTTCCTTCCTTCTTCCTTTCTTCTATCCTAAATTCCTTCCTCTTGTCATCCTTCCTCCTTTCCTCCCTCCCTCCTTACTCCTTTTCTTTCTTTCCTTCCTTCTCTTTTCCTCCCTCCTTATTCCTTTCTTCCTTCCTTCCTCCTCCCTCCTCTCCTAAATTCCTTCCTCTTGTCATCCTTCCTCCTTTCCTCCCTTCCTTCTCTCCTAAATTCCTTCCTCTTGTCACCCTTCCTCCTTTCCTCCCTCCCTCCTTATTCCTTTCTTTCTTTCCTTCCTCCCTCCCTCCCTCCCTCCTTACTCCTTTTCTTTCTTTCCTTCCTTCCTCCCTCCTCCTCCCTCCCTCCTTACTCCTTTCCTTCCTTCTCTCGTCTCCTAAATTCCTTCCTCTTGTCACCCTTCCTCCTTTCCTCCCTCCCTCCTTACTCCTTTTCTTTCTTTCCTTCCTCCCTCCATCCCTCCCTCCCTCCCTTCCTTCTCTCCTAAATTCCTTCCTCTTGTCACCCTTCCTTCCTCCCTCCCTCCCTCCTTACTCCTTTCCTTCCTTCCTTCCTCCTTTCCTCCCTCCCTCCTTACTCCTTTCTTCCTCCTGTCCTTCCTTGACCTGAGGACAACAGGAGGGTTAAATAGGACTTTATATTCAGCAGGTTGAACAGAAACACGACTCCCAATGTCTGATAATAATGATAATCAGTAACAGCTGGATGAGTAAATACAAACATGTGTAAAAGGTGATGATGTATGAGTGTTGTGTTGACAGTATAAGATAAATAAAAAGTCTTAAATCATGCAAAACTATTCCAGTAAAGCCTCAGATTTAAACATATGGGACCAGAAACAACCACAAGATGTCCCGTAAAGCAAACTCTGCAGCTTTTCCTCATTTTCACCAGAGAGAGAAGAAGACACGTCACGCTGGTGTCGCTGCACACATGACATTTAAACTCAAACAGATACAGTGTGTGTGTGTGTGTGTGTGTGTGTGTGTGTGTGTGTGTGTGTGTGTGTGTGTGTGGCGTCCTCCCGGGTCAAATTGACCCCGCCTGTTTTGACTGTTCCTTCTTTCCTCCCTTCCTTCTTTCCTCTGTCCTTCTTTCCTTCCTTCATCCCTACCTTCTTTCCTCTGTCCTTCTTTCCTTCCTTCATCCCTTCCGTCTGTCCTTCCTTCCTTCCTCTGTCCTTCTTTCCTTTCTTCATCCCTTCCTTCCTTCCTTCCTCCCTACCTTCTTTCCATCTGTCCTTCCTTCCTACCTTCTTTCCTCTGTCCTCCTTTCTTTCCTTCTTCCTCCCATCCTTTCTTCTTTCCTTCCTCCTTTCCTTCCTCCCTTTTTTCCTCCTTTCCTTCCTCCCTTCCTTCTCTCCTTAATTCCTTCCTCCTTTCTTCCCTCCCTTCCTTCCTCCCTTGCTTCCTTCCTTCCTCCCTCCTGTCTTTCCTTGACCCGAGGACAACATGACATTTAAACTCAAACAGATATGTGTATATATATATGTGTGTGTGTATGTGTGTGTGTATATATGTGTGTGTGTGTGTGTGTGTGTGTATATATGTGTGTGTGTGTGTGTGTGTGAGAGATGCTTCGTTGCTTAAAAGCGTCGCGAGCTGCAACTCAAAGTAATGCAAAACAAATTGCTCCCATAACCCTGTTTGCATAACGTGTGTGCTGCTCGTACACATGCACAGTATAACCTTTTGATGTTTTGATTTGCACACACACACACACACACCACACACACACACACACACACACACACACACAGAGCACACTGCATATCTATTTAAATGATTACCTGTTTTCCTCTGTGCCGCCTGTTATCTGCCAGCATTGGGCCCCACAGCTCCGGCCCGAGCTGCATGAGAGCCGGAAACGCTGGTCACCTCTCGCCCCGTGAGTCTCTATCTGTGGCGGCTCAGAGCTGGTGTGAAAATATTTCACCTGAGAGAAAAAAAAACAAGGGTATATAAAAGAGAGAGAAAGAAGAGAGAGAGGGGGGAGAGAGAGAGAGAGAGAGAGAGAGAGAGAGAGAGAGAGAGATACAGGATGGGGTAAGTTATTGTTCTGGACTACAAGAACAATACTGTCATAGCTTCACATGAAGAGGATCTGCTGCCAAGATTCAGGAGGGAAAAAAGACAGAAGGAAGGAAGGTAGGTAGGAGGGAGGGAGGGAGGGAGGGAGGAAGGGAGGATGGAAGGGAGGAAGGAAGGGGGTAGGAAAGAAAGAGAGAAGGAGGGAGGGAGGAAGGAAAGGAAGGAAGGGAGGAAGAGAGAAGGACGGGCGGTGGAAGGACAGACAGAAGGAAGGAAGGGAGAAAGGAAAGGAGGAAGAGAGGAAAGACGGAAGGAAATAAGGTAGGAGCGAGGGAAGGAAGGAGGGAAGGAAAGGAGGAAAGGAAGAGGGAAGGAGGAAAGGAAGAAAGGAAGGAAGGAAGGGAAGGAAGGAAGAAAAGAAGGACAGAACGAAGGAAGGAAAGGAGGGAGGAAAGGAAGGAAGAAAATAAGGACAGAATGAAGGAAGGAAAGGAGGGAGGAAAGGAAGGAAAAGAGGGAGGAAAGAAAGACAGAAGGAGGGAGGGAGGGAGGAAAGGAAGGAAGAAAAGAAGGACAGAATGAAGGAAGAGAGGGGGAGTGAGACAACATGTGTGCCAATTGCGAACGCCTCAGTATAGATATATATGTATATGTATATGTGTGTGTGTGTGTGTGTGTGTGTGTGTGTGTGTGTGTGTGTGTGTGTGTGTTATAAGCCGAAATTGAAGGAGAGAGGGGGAGCGAGGGAGAGAGGAGGAGACGATAGAAAGAAGAGTCACAAAACATCAAGGCATGATGACACAGACCGGCCCTGACAGCGAGGAGAGAAGAGAATAATATCAGTTTTGCCGGAGAGCTGAAGGAAAAGAGAGGGAGGTTATTTTATCTGTCAGACGGACAGAACATGTCAAGCCATCAGGGAGAGAGAGAGAGAGAGAGAGAGAGAGAGAGAGAGAGAGAGAGAGAGAGAGAGAGAGAGAGAGAGAGAGAGAGAGAGAGAGAGGGGCAAGAAGGAGAAGAAGAAGAAGAGATGTAGAGACAGGTTGAAGTTTGAGATAAGTGAAATGTTGGATTGACACGTTGGACAGGAGGGAGGGAGGGGGAGGGGAGGGGGAGAGGAGGGGAGGAGAGGAAGGGGGGAGGGAGGGAGAGATTTAAGAAACAGACAGAGACAGACAGCAGTTTATTGTAATGACAGTGATACTCAGACAGGGAGGAAGGAAGGAAAGGAGGTAAGGGAGGAAAGAAGAAGAGGGAGGAAAGGGGGGGAGGGAGGAAAGAAGGAAGGAAGGAGGGAGGAAAGAAGGAAGGAAGGGAAGGGAGGAAAGAAGGAAGGAAGGAAAGGAGGGAGGGAGGGAGGAAAATAAAGAGAGAAGGAGGAAGGGAGGGAGAAAGGAAGGAAAGAAG
>NC_070588.1:2999055-3053796 GCF_027409825.1 Scomber japonicus | reverse complement strand
AAGGAAGGAAAGGAGGGAAGAATGGAGGGATGAAGGAAGGAAGAAAGGAAGGAAAGGAGAGATGAAGGAAGGAAGGAAAGAAGGACAGAGGAAAGAGGGAAGGAAGGAAGGAAGGAAGGAAGGAACAGTCAAAACAGACGGGGTCAGTTTGACCCGGGAGGACGACAGGAAGGTTAAACCCCTTATATTACAGATCCTCAGATGTGTGTTGTGTGTTTAGTGGTGTAATAGAGATGATGTCATCGTTAGCATTTGGCATGAATTCAGAGGCTGGATTTGATGCATGTAATGCATCGTGGGAACTATAGCATGGTAAGGCGTGCATGCAGAGATTTCTTTTTGGATCAGTCAGAAAGTGAGAAAACAGGATATTGTTGTGTTTGTATCGTGTTTAACTTCAACTTCAACTTTAAAGCCGAACATATTGTGCTCATGTTTAGATCCGTATGTTTAATCTGGGGCTCTACTGGAATATCTTTGCTTTAAAAAACCTCCTTATTTATGTTGTACTGGTCCTTTATGCAGTGCCTCAGTTCAGCCTCTGTCTATTAACAGGCCGTTTTAGCTCCTCATGAGCCCACTATAGCAGCGGGATTTCACTACTTCTTCTCCATGGTATCTGCAATATGAGCGTGGACAGTGCAAATGATATATACAAATACCTTAGCAACCAATACCCCTTTTCCACCGAGCTGGTGCTGGTGTTGGTGCTGGTTCGGAGCCAGAGCCTGACTAAGCACCGGTTCTTTGCTTTTCCACCGCCAAAGCTCCAGCCCCGAGCCTCAGAACCGGAGCCAGAGCAAGCACCAACTCTTTGCTGGTCTAAAGCAAGAACCAATTACGTCAGTGGGCTGGGGGCGGGGCTCAAATAAATGTACTTTGTTACTTTCCACCACTGCTTATATGTAATGAGGTATTTGGTGATATGCACATATATTCTGGCTCACAAGCTGCAGGAAAGGACATATATATATATTTTGTTTTCCTTTTTGCAACAGCAATAGAAGCTGAAGACATGTCGTCCATATTCATATAGAGTCAATGATAGCCTCGCTTCACTGTTACATTTTTCATATTTGACTATTTTATTTATCCTGTCTGATGGAAGTGAATGAAGTGGATTTCATACTGGAGCACAGCTTTGAGAGCCTTTCTTTAGAGGAGAAAATGGACTGAAAGCACCTTGGACCTCGGAGGAGTGTGTCCATGATTGTCTATTATGGGTTTTGTCACAGGTTGGATTGGAGTCTGTGTGATGCTGAGCTCTTTGCTGTTTCCTGTTTGCTTACAACCTCATACTCTCATTTCTCCTGAGTTTAGCTGTGTCGGTTTAAGACTATTGCATCTTAACCCTCCTGTTGTCCTTGAGTCAAGAAAGAAGGAAGGATGGAAGGAAGGAAGGGAGGGAGGGAGGGAGGATGGAATGAAAAGAGGGAAGGAAGAAGGAATGAAAAGAGGGTGGAAGGAAGGAAGGAAGGAATGGAGGGAGGAAGGAAGGGAGTAAGGATGGAAGGGAGGACAACAGGAAAGAAGGAAGGGAGGAAAGGAAGATGTAAGGACGGAAGGAAGGGAGGGAGGAAGGAAGGAAGGGAGGGAGGAAGGAAGGAAGGGAGGGATGAAGGATGGAAGGAAGGAAGGGAGGGAGGAAGGAAGGGAGGGAGGGAGGGAGGGAGAGAGGAAGGAAAGGAGGATGTAAGGAAGGAAGGAAAGGAGGGAGGACAGGAGGGATGAGGGAAGGAAGGGAGTAAGAAGGAAGGAAAGGAGGGAGGAATTAAGGAATGGAGGGATGAAGGAAGAAATGAAGGAAAGGAGGAAGAAGAAAGGAAGGAAGGAAGGAAGAAGGAAAGAAATGAGGAAGGAAGGAATGAAAGAAAGCAGGAAAGGAGGGAGGAAGGAAGGAAGAAAGCAGGAAAGGAGGGAGGAAGGAAGGAAGAAAGCAGGAAAGGAGGGAGGAGGGAAGAAAAGGAAGAAAGCAGGAAGGGAGGAAGGACAGACAGAAGAAAGGGAGGAACAGTTATGGATGATGATATGTTAAAAAACCCTCATCAATAGAAAGAGAGTGAGTACTTTAGGTTTGTTGGTATGTAGCCTGTAGCTTCTCTATTGAAGTGGTTCAAGCCTCAACTTTTCTTCTTCTTCTTCTCTTACATATGAAACGCCGCTGGGCAAATACATTTAAATCAAGATCAAAAAAATGAACTTCTAATGTGATTATAGAAGTCTCCACTGATCTATAAATTAATGGGTGCCTCTTAAAGCATATATCATCCTTTTCTTTTTGCTGTGTGAAAGTCTTAAATATCTACAGCAGGACAGATATTGGTGATAAATCTGAACCCCCCCCCCCCACCACTAATATACAGAGAGGCTGTCAGAGAGTCACATTAACACACACACACACACACACACACACACACACACACACACTTCTCCTCCTTTCCTATTTATCTACTGTTTCATTTTTTAATTCTTGAAATGCAGCTGATGGATCGTACCAATTATAATATGAGAGCAATCACCAGCCGAGGGGATCATCCCTATGTTCCCCGGGTCCTATGTTTCTCGTTGAGTTAGCCACCGAGTTAGCCGCCGAGCTAGCAGCCGAGTTAGCCGACGAGCTAGCAGCCGAGTTAGCCGCCGAGCTAGCAGCCGAATTAGCAGCCGAGTTAGCCGCTGAGCTAGCAATCGAATTAGCAGCCAAGTTAGCCACTGAGCTAGCAACCGAGTTAGCCACGATCGGGGAACATAGGACCTGGGGAATATAGGTACGCTCCCATCATCTGAATGGATTAGTACAGGCGCTAACGGGACCACCAGTGTATCTTGTAAATGACCCCACTAATAATGCCTGGAACAAATAAGGTCTTTACTCATAAATCCATGCATTTGAAAGTTTGTAAGAACACCAGGAGTTTATTAAAATAAACACTTACCTGATAGCTTTTACGACTGTAAACATCGTCGAACTCTCGCGTGATCGCCGAAATATCGCGTGGTCGCGTGAGATCCCGCACAGATCTCTCCAGATGTGCTTTTTCCAATGCACTGAAATTACGCCGAATCTAAAAGACAAACAAAAAAAAGGAAAGACTTGGGTTTAGCATTGTTTCTAGTTGTGCCTGCACCTGGTCCGTTAATTAAAAATGTGTGTGTTTACATCACTTCCTCGAACATTGTCCAAGAAAACCTCATTTAACCCTCCTGTTGTCCTAGAGTCAAGGAAGGAAGGGAGGAAGGAGGGAAGGAAGAAGGAAGGAAAGGAGGAAGGAAGGAAAGAAGGGGGGAAGGAAGGGAGTGTGTAAGAAGGAAGGAAGGAAGGAAGGAAGGATGGAGGAAAGGAGGGAGGGAGGAAGGAAAGAAATGGAGAAGGAAGGAAAGAAGGAAGGAAAGAATGAAGAAGGGAAGGAAGGAGGAAGGAAGGAGGGAAGGAAGGAAAGGAGGGAGGAAGGAAGAAGGAAGGAAAGGAGGAAGGAAGGAAAGAAGGGAGGGAGAAAGGAAGGCAGGGAGAAAGAAGGAAGGACGGAAGAAGGGAAGGAAGGAAGAAGGAAGGAAAGGAGGAAGGAAGGAAAGAAGGGAGGGAGAAAGGAAGGCAGGGAGAAAGAAGGAAGGATGGAAGGAAGGAAGGAAGAAGGGAGGGAGGGAAGGAAAGGAGTGAGGGGGAAGGAAGGACAGAAGGAAGGAAAAAAGGGTCAATTTGACCCGGGAGGACGATACGAGGATTAAAATCATACGAACATTTATAATAAGGCAAAATATAAAAACCCTGAAACACAACCTGACTGAACAGTGTCTCATGCCCCCCCCATGTCTATTTAACCCTCGTGTTGCCCCCCCCCCCCCATGTCTATTTAACCCTCGTGTCCCCCCCCCCCCATGTCTATTTAAAGGTGGTAAAATAATCTATATAATGTGGTTATATGTCAGCTGCTTTACACACTGAGACCAGTTGAGTCGTTGAGTCCAGACTGACAAATGGCAGATATTTATAAGACAGAGGCAGACATGACTGTTATAATACCAACAGGACAGAGAGAGGGATGACTGGAGGAGATATTTATAAGAGGTTAGGGTAGAGATCAGCTCAAAAGTTGGAATACCGATATTCATTACTGTTAAAGTATGAACTGTTAAACCTTAGTAACATGTTACTCACTTCCAGTTCACTTCCATCCTTCCTTCCTTCCATCTATCCTTCTTTTCCTCCCTTAGTTCCTTCCTTCCTCCCGCCTTCCGTCCGTCCTTCCTTCCTTCCTCCCTCCTTTCCTTTCCTTCCTCCCGCCTCTCCTTCCTTCTTTCCTCCCTTCCATCCTTCGTTCCTCCCTCCCTCCTTCCTCCCCTCCTTCCTTCTTTCCTCCCTTCCATCCTTCTTTCCTCCCTTCCTCCCTCCTTTCCTTCCTTCCTCCCTCCCTCTTTTCCTTCCATCCTTCCTTCCTTTCTTTCCTTCCTTCTTTCCTTCCTCCCTCCTTTCCTTCCTTCTTTCCTCCCTTCCATCCTTCCTTCCTTTCCTCCCTCCCTCTTTTCCTTCCTTTCTTCCTACCTCCCTCCTTTCCTTCCATCCTTCCTTTCCTCCCTTGCTTCCTTCTTTCCTCCTTCCTCCCTCCCTCCTTTCCTCTCACCTTTCCTTCCTTCCTCCCGCCTTCCTCCCCTCCTTTCTTCTTTCCTCCTTTCCATCATTCCTCCCTCCCTCCTTCTTCCCCTCCTTCCTTCTTTCCTCCCTTCCTCCTTTCCTTCCATCCTCCCTTCCTCCCTTCCTTCAAGGACAACAGGAGGGTTAAGAGAGATATCATCACTCTGCTTTTCTTTTGTTGCTTTTTACTTAATAAACTTTCACTCTCTTCTCTTCCTTCCTCTGACATCCACACAGTGGCAGAGACAGCCGTGTAATACCTCCGTTACACACCATGTTTTGAGCCCTTGTTGGAAGTATTTGATACAGATACGCTGGTTTGAAACGCAGACACAAAAATATCCTGTTTTGTTCTAGTCTGTCAAATCAGCTTGTGTGTGCAGAGCTTACGTTTAATGACCGCAGAATATTGCGTAACACCGGTGAGTAGCCTCTCTGCAGCTGCAAATAACAAAGCCAGGTCTGTGGGTGGTCTGTTTCTGTGTGTGTGTGTGTGTGTGTGTGTGTGTGTGTGTGTGTGTGTGTGTCCTCGATACTCTTAAAGTGTGTGTGTGTGTACCTTCTAGGATTACACACTATGACGTTGAGTGTGACACATTGCTGTGAAATGAGCGGTTGCGTCAGTTTAATATGTTTTAATGCTAGCAGGTATTAGCGTTAAGCTCCTGACTCGCCCGCTCTCTTAAGACGACTCACACACATCTCTGACCTCTGAGCTGTTCTGCATGTTTCCCTTAAACACCCTAATCGAGTCAAGGAAGGAAGGGAGGATGGAAGGGAGGAAAGAAGGTAGGAGGGGAGAAAGGCGGGAGGAAGGAAAGAAGGAAGGAAAGGAGGGAGGAAGAAAGTAAGGAACGAAAGGAGGGAGGAAGGAAGGAAGGAAGGAAGGAGGAAGGGAGGGAGAAAGGGAAAGAGGAAGGGAGGATGAAAGGAAGGAAGGAAGGAAGGAAGGAAAGGGGGACGAAGGAAGGGAAGAAAGGAAGGAAGGACGGAGGAAAGAAGGAAGGAGGGAGGGAGGAAGGGAGGGAGAAAGGGAAAGAGGAAGGGAGGAGGGAAGGAGGGAAGGAGGGAAAAGAGGAAGGCTGGAGGGAGGGAGGGAGAAAGGAAAAGAGGAAAGAAGGAAGGGAGGAAGGCAGGAGGAAGGAGGGAAGGAAAGAAGGAAGGAGCGAGGAGGGAAGGAAAGAAGGAAGGAGGGAAGGAAGGAGGGAGGGAGGGAGGGAGGAAAGAAAGAAGGAGGGAGGGAGGGAGAAAGGAAAGAGGAAGGGAGGAAGGAAGGTAGGAGGGAGGGAGGGGGGGGAAGAGAGAAGGAGAGAGGAAAGAAGGAAGGGAGGAAGGAAAGAGAGAAGAAGGAGGGAGGAAAGAAGGAACAGTCAAAACAGACGGGGTCAATTTGACCCGGGAGGACGACAGGAAGGTCAAACACCCTCCCTCCTTCCTTTCCTCCTTCCTTTCCTCCCTCCTTTCTATGCAGTAATCAGGTAAGAGAGACACACTCACATTCACTCCTTTTTTTAAGAAGCAGTTGTGATCACTACGTCACGGCGGAAGACAAACAAAGCGTGGGAATAATAGCGTTACACAGAGCTGTCATTAATAATCTCAGTGACAAACCAGATGCTTTCGCTATCGCTTGTACCGCTCGCCGCTTGTCAAAGCATATTAAAGGAGCATTGTGCTGTGTCACAATAGCCGCCATTGTTCTCCTCCTCAGCGCTGTCACACGGGGGCCGTAAACACTGAGGGTGCCTTTCGATTTAGGGGTCTTGTGCCGCCGTGCCGCTCAGGTGCTGCTGCTGCTGGCGGGGGGGGGGGGGGGGGGCAGGAAAGCTCTCTGGGTAGCCTCGTCATTCAGTATTGTTGAAGTCATTTTCTAAAAAGTGTGAGTCAAACACAGCGGAGAACAAGAACAATGACCTACTGAACTGTTGAATGGAGGGAAGAGAGAGTGAGAGAGCTGCTTTAACCCTTAAACAGCCCTTACTAGTTATGTCATTTGCACCTAAAGGAAAGAAGGAAGGAAGGAAGGTAGGAAGGAAAGGAGGGAAGAAGGAAGGAAAGGAGGGAGGAAGGAAGGAAGGAAAGGAGGGAGGAAGGAAGGAAGGAAAGGAAGGAGAGAGGAAAGGGAGGAGGGAGGAAGAAGGACGGAAAGGAGGGAAGAAGGAAGGAAAGGAGGGAGGAAGGGAAGGAAGAAAGGTTTGGAAGGAAAGGAGGGAAGAAGGAAAGGAAGGAGGGAGGAAGGGAAGGAAGAAAGAAAGGAAGGACAGATGAAGGAAGGACAGATGAAGGAAGGAAGAAAGGACAGAAGGAGGGAACATTTACCCTAACAGCTGAACTTAGATCTGAAGAAGGAAGGAAGGAAGGAAGGAAGGACAGATGAAGGAAGGAAGGAAGGAAGGACAGAGGAAGGACCCGGGAGGACAACAGGAAGGTTAAAGAGTCTGTATCTCCTGGTGCACGTTGTCTGTTTAAGGGTTAACATTTAGAGGCAAACGCTTCCAAAGATCTGATAACACTGAGGGTGCCTTTCGATTTAGGGGTCTTGTGCCGTGCCGCCCAGGTGCTGCTGCTGCTGGAGGCGAGGGGGGGGGGGGGGGGGCAGGAAAGCTCTCTGGGCAGCCTCGTCATTCAGTATTGTTGAAGTCATTTTCTAAAAAGTGTGAGTCAAACACAGCGGAGAGAACAAGAACAATGACCTACTGAACTGTTGAATGGAGGGAAGAGTGTGAGAGAGCTGCTTTAACATTTAGAGACAAACACTGATATGATAAGATCTGATATATGAACACGCTGTTTACAGAAAGCACACATGTTAGAGAGCCGTCAGCCTCAATTAACAATCAATGAATAGTCAAAGATGGCTATCAAGAACTGAAGTATGATGTCATCACCTGGTTCACTAGCTTCAACTTCAACTTTATTTATAAAGCACTTTAAAACAACCACAGCTGAAACACAGTGCTGTACATAAATAGATAAAACAATTAACAGGAAATAAATACTAAAGATAATTGTTTATTGTTTTTAAAATGAATTAAATACAATAAAACAATAATTAAAACAAACAAACCCTAAAACAGTAACAGGAGCAGAGTCTCAATAGATATTATAATATCTATTAAAAACCACAGACTGCTATTATGGTTGAGGACAGTGAGAGAAGGAGGGAGGAAAGAAGGAACAGTCAAAACAGACGGGGTCAATTTGACCCGAGAGGAACGACACAAAGGTTAAAAAACTCAGCATGATTTCACCTGAATGATAAAAGTCTGACTCCAGCTGAGATGATCAGGAAAGGAAAGATTATAAAAGCTACTTCCTGTCAGGAGAACGGTTTCCATAACGACGCTCGTACAGGAAGTCACATCCAGGTTTTAAAGTTACGCAGCTCAGTTATAAGCAGAGCTGACAGCCAACGTTTAAAAAAACACACATCTTAAGATTCCCAGGAAACTTGAAATACATAAACTGTATATATGGATTGAAACTCTGTGTGTGTGTGTGTGTGTGTGTGTGTGTGTGTGTGTGTGTGTGTGTGTGTGTGTGTGAGTGGGTGCTGACAGGAAGTGCTCTCTGTGTGTATCTAAAGTTTCTTGGTAGTCCCTCGGTCTCTCTGAAGTTGAAATGCTTGTGCCTCTCTTATTTGAAGTCTCTTTTTTCAAGTGGTGCATTAGATAAAACAGTGTGTGTGTGTGTGTGTGTGTGTGTGTGTGTGTGTGTGTCTGTGTGTGTGTGTGTGTGTGTGTGTGTGTGTGTGTGTGTGTGTGTATTTGACTTTCATGGTCACTCTGTGATGTTAAGGACTGGATCATTGGACTTATATGCTGAGAGACAAGTTCCTGCCATACTAGCAAAAAGCTAAAGTAAACAGTTGGTTCAGTGTATGTTTAAAAATTAGGTTGTTAGAAGTGGGGTGTCAAACATAAGGCTTGCGGACCAGAAGTGGGCCACCTATGGGTCCAATGGGTCCGACCAATTCGGCCCACTGGATAACTTCTAATTTTTTAATAAAATGCGTTGCTATTCTCGCTTATTTTCACTCCAGATAATTGACTTGCAGTGTGACTCAGTGTGAAGGAAGGAGGGAGGGAGGGAGAAAGGAAAAGAGGAAGGGAGGAAGGAAAGAAAGAGAGGAGGAAGGACAGATGCACAGATGGAAGGAAGGAAGGAGGGAGGGAGGGAGGGAGGGAGGGAGGGAGGGAGGGAGAAAGGGAAAGAGGAAAGGAGGAAAGAAGGAAGGATGGAGGGAGGAAGGATGGAGGAAGGGAGGGAGGAAAGATGGAAGGGAGGAAGGAAGGAAGGAAGGAAGAAGGAAGGAAAGAAGGGAGGGAGGAAGGAAGGAAAGTAGGAAAGAAGGAAGGATGGAGGAAGGGAGTGAGGAAGGAAAAGAAGGAAGTAGAGAGGAAGGGAGAAAGGGAAAGACGAAGGGAGGAAGGAAGGAAAGGAGGAAAGACTGATGGAAGGGAGGAAGGATGGAGGAAAGATGGAAGGGAGGAAGGAAGGATGGAGGAAAGAAGGAAGGGAGGGAGTGAGGAAGGAAAGACGGATGGAGGAAGGGAGGGAGGAAGGATGGTTGGAAGGGAGGAAGGATGGAAGGATGGAGGAAAGAAGGAAGGAAGGAGAGAGGGAGAAAGGCTGTACTGTATGTTTGGGCCTGAACCTTTGTGTCGTCCTCCCGGGTCAAATTGACCCCACCTGTTTTGACTGTTCCTTCTTTCCTTCCTACCTCCTTCTGTCTTTCTTTCCTTCCTCTCTCTTTCCTCCCTTCCTTCCTCCATCCCCCTTTCTTCCGTCCTTATGTCCTCCTTCCTTTCTTCTTTCCTGTCCTTCCTTCCTTCCTCTTTTCCTTTCTCCCTCCCTCCCTCCCTCCCTCCCTTCCTTCTTTCCTCCCTCCCTTCCATCCGTCTGTCCTTCCACCTTTCCTTCCTTCCTTTCTCCCTTCCTTCTCTCCTTACTGCCTTCCTCTTTTAATCCCTCCCTCCCTCCTTCCTTCCTTCTTCCCGCCTTCCTCCCCTCCTTCCTTCTTTCCTCCTTCCTCCTCCTTCCTCTGTCCTTCCTTGACCTGAGGACAACAGGAGAGTTAACATAGTTATTCCAGGGTTATTCTGAGTGAAGCGTTTCCTCCCCTGCTGTCGTCTATACATCCATCCACCAGCTCAGTCAGCCTCTTTTTATCATCCTCAGAACAGACCAACAATCAATGGGTCAGTTTTCCTTTAGGTGTCTGGGAGAGAGAAGATTGTCGCTGCCATGTTTCGGCCCTCTGTCCGCTATCTGTACTTCGACTCTCGTGGTGAAAGCTTGACACAATAAACTTGAATCGTTCTGTATGGATAGTAACAACCAGCTAAAAAGGAAGCATTTTGTCCCTGTCCTTCTTTCCTTCCTTCCTTCCTCTTTCTTTGCTCCCTCCTCCTCCCATACTTCTCAATTCCTTCCTTTCTTCTTTCCTTTTCTTCCCGCCTTCCTTTCTCCTTTCCTCTCTCCTTCATTTCCTCCATCTTTCCTTCCGTTCTCTTTCATTAATTTTTCCTTCCCTTCCTCTTTTCCTCCCTCCTTCCTTGTTTCCTCCCTCCATCCTTCCTTCCTTCCATCTATCCTTCTTTTCCTTCCTTCCTTCTGTCCTTCCCCCCTCCCTCCCTTCCTTCTTCCTTCCTTCCCCCCTTCCTTCCTTCCATCTATCCTTCTTTTCCTCCCTTCCACCTATCCTTCTTTTCCTTCCTTCCATCTGCCCCCCCTCCCTTCCTTCCTTCCTTCCTTCCTTCTTCCTTCCACAATAATGATAAGTGTTTTGTCCCTGCAATCCCACCATGACACGTCAATTTCACACCATTGAGAGCAAATGCAGTGTCACTGTGCTTGTTGTGGAGGTGACAGCAGATAGACTGATCATCAGACACTTATTCCACCCGCCTGCCCCCCCGCCCCTCCGCCCGCCCCCCCTGCCTGCCCGCCTGCCTGCCTTGCATGCCTTGCTTGTCTGTCTGTGAGTCTTCTGGCTCGCCTCAACGTCGTTTTGCATGCCTGGCTACCGTCTCCCGTCTCCCGCAGTAAATAAGCACCCAAACAACACGAGTTACACCCACCTCATTCACACACACACACACACACACACACACACACACACACACACCCTGCTACAGTATGCCACTATGCCTGCCAGGAGCACTTTTTCTTTCTTTCTTTTTTTTTTCTTTTTTCTCCCCCCTTCTCTCTTTGTGATGTATGCCGTCACTCCACCCTATTATTACCTCTGACTGTAATAGGCACCTCTGTTCCCAATCAAGTTTTTACTTTCTGCCGGTGAAAGAAAACGGTTTTTGCAGCAGCAGCAGCAGCAGCAGACACATTTTATACCCTTTGCACGCACACACACACACACACACACACACACACGCACAGACACACACACACACACGTAGAAGCAGCAGCAGCAGCAGCAATGTCTGCCGGGTGTCATCTACTTTGGCTGGCGGCCCGAGCTCGCCCAGATTGTTCACACAGCACTTTTTTCACCGCTCATAAAGGCACCCGCTGCTGCCAGAACGCTGTCAGAGCATTCAACTAAAAAAAAAAAAGGAAAAGAAACAGGAGTCCCGCGTTGTTTATTGTCTGTTACTAGGATGGATGGTAGGTGGTCTGTCTGTCTGTCTGTCTGTCTGAATTCACACACTCATGATCTTAAGAAAAAAGAAAAAAGAAGAGAAGGAACAATGAGTACTTGTGCACAGACGGGATCAGATTGATAAGAGATGATGATGAATGGATGAATGGAGATGAGGCGGAACGGAAGAAGCAGCGGGCAAATAAAATCAAACATGTATTGTTGTGTAATCTTGTTTCTATTTCACTGATTTATGCTTTTTTTTCTCTCTTCCTTCTCACAAGTCTCTCTCTCCTTCTCTTCTCCTTTTCACTCTTTTCCCGCCATTGTCTGTCCCTCTCCGGAAAAGGTGTTAGATGCTTTGTTTGCATTGATCTCTCTATCTGTCTGCAGAGTTGGGAGAGTTGGGAGCAGCGGTGAGATGATGCTGTTTGACGATGTGCTCGGGGAACTGAGAGAGGAGAGGAGAGGAGAAGAGGAGAGGAGAGGAGAGGAGAGAGAGAGGAGAGGAGGGGAGAGAAAAACAAGAGTATAGGCTGAGGTAATCATCGGGGGACAGAGAGAGGAAATGGAAGCACAGTCACTCTGCAATTGTCTATCAGTTTTCTCTCCGCTGTTATCTTTGTCACTTTCTGTCTCTCTCTCTCTCTCTCTCTTTCACTGACACACTCTCACCCACGCTGTCTTCAACCCACACACACACACACACACACACATACACACACACACCAGTCATTATCTGCTTTCCTACCATTTCAAACATCATTGACAGTAGACTGATGTCCTCCTGGGTGAATCTGAGTCCATTTGCATTAGCTATCTAACTCAGGCCTTGACTCTATAAACTAGTCTGGCTGCCACTGGCTTTAAAGCAGTAAGCCTTATGATCATTACTATTCCTGCAGAACAAGCTCAAAACACAACAGTAACATATAATCACCAACACTGAACAACATTTGCAATGATTTGGAGTTGTGTTTGAGTCAATCTGGTGATTATAAGTTCAGTATTTAGTCTAATTATAGCTCTGGTTTGGGTTCTACCATCTACTGGGGGAAAATATGTGTCCCTATGTCCACCAGCTAGTCACTATTTCTGCCATAGACTATATATAAATATAAAGGTGGACGTAGCAGTAGATGAGTCAGTTTGAAGCCCAGAGTTGCAGCTAATGGTTGGCGCCATTTTTTTCCATTTGGAGCCAGGAGCTTCTAAATAAAGACAGCTTAGTGTTTCCTCTCACACTCTGGAAACCACAGCTTGAGACTCTATATAAAAGGTGTACATAGCGAGGTTAGACGTCACCCATGTGGTTTGCATTGGAGCCCGGTTTGAAGCCCAGAGTTGCAGCTAATGATTGGTGCCATTTTTTCCATTTGGAGCCAGGAGCTTCTAAATAGAGACTGCTTAGTGTTTCCTCTCACACTCTGGAAACCACAGCTTGAGACTCTAAATATAAAGGTGTACATAGTGAGGTTAGACGTCACCCATTTGGTTTGCATTGGAGCTGGTTTGAAGCCCAGAGTTGCAGCTATTGGTCGGCTCCATTTTTAACATTTGGAGCCAAACTCTAGAAACATTAGTAGCTATTTAAACATATGGTGCTTTTCCACTATACAGTTGTAGCTCTATTAGACTCGCCTCGGCTCGGTTCCAGGAACCACCTTTTCCATTACAAAAAAAGTACCTGCTCAACGTGGGCGGGGTCGTCATAGCAACGGCTGCACGAAACCGCTGTGACACAAAACACATAACCAATGGAGGACGTGTGGCTTTCTGTCACACACAAAGCAAGAGAAGAGAAACTGAATTCTTCCATCTTTCCTTCCTTCCCTCTGTCCTTCCTTGGTTTGTGGACTGCTGCTCGGAAGCCAATAGTTTCTAATCTAGGCAGCGCCATCTTGAACATTTCAGGTGCATGCTGGGAAAAATAAAAACAGAAATTCTACTTATATGGGCATGAGGCGGGGCCATGGGCGGAGTGGGGAGGTTGCTATGGTTGCGAGGGCTGGATCTCGAGGACATTGGTCAATCAACCTGTCAATCAGGACGTAGCCACGCCCTAATGCATACCCTGCTTTATCGTCACATATAAAATCAGGGAGGCCAAAATGTCCCAAATGAACATCATACTGCATTGAAGAAGGCTTTAAACTAGCGATTGAGGCCATAAACACATTTTGAAAACGTTTACTGAGGTTAGAAATCAAGTGAGAAGTTGGTGAATTCTCCATTGACTTGTATAGAGACGGTCACCCCCTGGTGGCCTTTTGATAGAATGCAGCTCTAAGTTACTTCCTGGTTGGCCTCATTTCAGAGGACCGGAGCTCCCCGCCTGGCTAGAACTGGATAGTGGAAAAGCTCCATTAGTGAAATAGTTAGCAGGTGATACAACTGTGAATCACAACTGTCAATCAAACACCCACACAGCTGACACCAGACATCAAATCTGTCTTAATGGAGTAACCGACACAGCTTGAATGGAGTAACTTAGTATTTCTAGAGAGAAGTTGAGGCTTTTTTGAATGAGAGTCAGCTGGAACCAACATATAAGGTACTTCCATGTTGGCTTCAAGCTGTTGTTGTTGCTGCTGCTGCTGTAAATTATGTGAGTGTTCAGTAATGTGTTGCAGCATCTGGCACTTATTCCCATTCTCGCCTCCATCACTCTCCATTCTCACTCTGCTGCATCTGTGAGAGTTTCCCTTAATGATAGCAACAGCAATACATACAAGTCTGCTTCTGAAACTCCTTCCTGTCCATAAAATAAGAAAAAATGGAGCCTGAATAGATGCTGCAATGACAGTTACGTGTGCAGGCTTCATGTTTTGGATGCTAGCTCACTGGTTTGGATGCTAGCTCACTGGTTTGGATGCTAGCTCACTGGTTTGGATGCTAGCTCACTGGTTTGGATGCTAGCTCACTGGTTTGGATGCTAGCTCACTGGTTTGGCTTACTGGGAACAGATTATTCCCAGTTATGTGAGGGTTAGGTTATGTAATGTGTTGCCTTCAGGTTCCCAGTGTTCATATGCTAGAATAAAAGTCTGCTCCAACTCTCAGTTCTTTTAATCTTTTAATCTTCCTGTCGCCCTCCCGGGTCAAATTGACCCCGTCTTTTTTGACTGTTCCTTCTTTCCTTCCTTCCTTACTTCCGTCTGTCCTTCCTCCCTCCCTCCTCCCTCCCTCTTTCCTTATTTCATCCCTTCCTGCCTCCTTTCCTTCCTTCCTTCTTCCTCCCTTCCTCCTCTCTTCCATTCTGTCCTTCCTCGATTCTTTTCCTTCATTCCTTCCTTCCATCCCTCTGTCCTTCCTCCCTTCCTTCTTTCCTCCCTCCATCCCCTTTTCTTCCTTCCTTCTTTCCTTCCTTCCTCCAGTCCTTCTTTCTTCCTCCCTCCCTCTTCCCTCCTTCCTACTTTCCTCCCTTCCCTCCCTCCTTTCCTTCCTTCTTCCTCCTTTCCTTCCTTCCTTCCTCCCTCCCTCCTACCTTCCTTCCTACTTCCCTCCTTTCCTTCTTTCTTCCTTTCCTTCCTCCCTTCCTTCCTCCTTTCCTTCGTCCTCCCTTCCTTCCTCCTTTCCTTCGTCCTCCCGTCCTCCCTTCCTACTTTCCTTCCTTCTTCCTCCCTTCTTCCCTCCCTTCCTTCCTCTGTCCTTCTTCCCTTCCTTCCTCCTTTCCTTCCTTCCCTGACTCGAGGACAACAGGAGGGTTAATGCATTAAAGCTATTTTTTGTCTCTTAAACTGTTTAATTCTTTTTTTTAAACTCTTATTATTATTTTTACTCCTTTCAATCCCATTTTCTTTTTTAAGAAATTAAATTATATTTCTTATCTTAATGTCCTTTTTTAAAATGTAAAACACTGAATTACCTTGATGTTGACACAAGAAGCACAAATAAACCTTGCTTTAGTCTTAGCTCGTGGGAATTTGAATATATTTCATTTAATTATAGGTTAAGTGAAGCTCAATATGAACATTATACAGCTCTAAAAACTAAAGAGTTTGGACCCAGGGCCTAAAAAACTAATTACCTCTTTCCTCCCTCCATCCCCCTTTCTTCCTCCCTTATATTCTTCATTCCTCCATCCTTTTTCCTTCATTCCTTCTTTCTTTCCTCCCTCCTACCCTCCTTCCTTTGCTTCCTTCCTTCCTACTTTCCTTCCTTCTTCCTCCATCCTTTTTCCTTCAACCCCTTCTTCAGTCCTTCCTTCCTTCCCCCATTCCTTCTTTCCTTCCTCCCTCCTACCTTCCTTCCTACTTTCCTTCCTTCTTCCTCCCTCCCTCCTTTCCTTCCAACCTTCGTCCCTCCCTCCTTCCCCTCTTCCTTCTTTCCTTTGTCCTTCTTTCCTTCCTCCCTTCTTTCTTTCCTTCCTCCCTCCTACCTTCCTTCCTACTTTCCTTCCTTCTTCCTCCCTCCCTCCTTCTTTCCTTACCCCTTCCTTCTTTCCTCCCTCCCTCCTACCTCCTTCCTTTCCTTCCTTCTGCCTCCCTTCCTCCGTTCCTTCCTCCTGCCTTTCTTTCTTTCTTTCTCTCACATGTTCCAGTTCTCTGGGTGGGGTCAGGAGCTTGGCATGCTTCACACACTTTAACCTTGCAGCAGGAAAACTACTTAATGTTAAATAAACAAGATCAGGGTTTTCTTTCTCTCTCTTTCTCTCTCTCTCTCTCTCCTCTCTTTCTCTCCTCTGGTATCGGCAATCAATAAGAGGATTAAATGGGATTGAGAGGGGAACTCTCCCGGCGCTTCATTGTTGATGTTGGAGGTATACGTGTAGATGGGAGAGTGAAAGCAACCCTAGATCCCTATACCTGACTTTGGTGCTGTTGGGATTTTCAAAATAAAACAACAGAGCAGCTTCATTGTTGATATTGGAGGTATATATATATAATTATATATATAGATATATGTGTAGATGGAAGAGTTAGAGCAGCTAGATGTGACTTTGGTGCTGTGGGATTTTCAAAATAAAACAACAGAGGAATCAGCAGGGTTAATGGGTGAGGAAGAAATCATCTGTCCTACAAAATAAAAGCATATTTTAACCTTTGTGTCGTCCTCCCGGGTCTGTTTTGACTGTTCCTTCTTTCCTCCCTTCCTTCCGTCCTCCATCCATCCTTCCTCCCTTCCTTCTTTCCTCCATCCTTCCTCCTTTCTTCCTCCCTCCATTCCTTACTTCTTCCTTCCTCCGTCCTTCCTTCTTCCTTTCTCCCTCCCTCCTTTCCTTCCTTTCCTCCCTCCTTTCCTTCCTTTCCTCCCTCCTTTCCTTCCTTTCCTCCCTCCATCCTTTCCTTCCTTCCTCCTCCTTTCCTTCCTGCCTCCCTCCCTCCTTCCCTCCTCTTTTCCTTCCTCTCTTCCTCCTTTCCTCCCTCCATTCCTTGACTCTAGGACAACAGGAGGGTTAAAGTGTGATACTAGAGCAGTCTGCACAGCGAGGGTTCACCTTTTTATTAGACAATGCAAAAATGTGCACAAGCAAACACATCCAAAAGAGTTTGAGGGCAAAGTGAGAGACCTGGAGAGTGAGTTTGGAATCGTGTGGGTCCATCTGTGTGTGTGTGAGTGTGTGTGTGTGTGTGTGTGTGTGTGTGTGTGTGTGTGTGTGTGTGTGTGTGTGTGTGTGTGTGTGTGTGTGTGTGTGTGTGAAACTTGGAGGCCGTCTCACTACTTTGGAGACCAGTTTGACCCACATTCCATTAACCCTCCTGTTGTGTTCGAGTCAAGGAAGGGAGGGAGGAAGAAGGAAGAAAAGGAGGGAGGGAGGAAGGAGGGAAGGAAGGAAGGGAGTAAAGGAAAGAAGGAAGGAAGGAAGGGAGTAAAGGAAAGAAGGCAGGGAGGAAGGAAGGAAGGAGAGAGAGAGGAAGGAACGACAGGAGGAAGAAAGGAAGAAAGGGGGATCGAGGAAGGAAGGAAGGAAGGGAGGAAAGGAAAGAAGGAAGGGAGGAAGGAAGGACAGAGGAAAGAAGTAAGTAAGGAAGGAAGGTAGGAGGGAGGGAGGAAAGAAGGACAGAGGAAAGAAGGAATGGATGAAAGAATGACAGAGGAAAGAAGGAAGGACGGAGGAAAGAAGTATGGAAGGAAAGAAGGTAGGAGGGAGGAAGGAAAGAAGAAAGGGGGATGGAGGAAGGAAAGAAAGTGGGAGGAAAGAGAAGAAGGAAAGAAAGAGAGAAGGAGAGAGGAAGGACAGATGGAAGGAAGGAAGGAAAGAAGGAAGGAAAGAAGGAACAGTCAAAACTGAGGGGTCAATTTGACCCGGGAGCACAACAGGAAGGTTAAACCACCCACTCTGGCTCGTGCTCTTATTTTGGCGGGCTCGACCATCGCTTGCAGAGAGCCTGGAGTGAAATCAGTGATTAAGCCGTCGCTGTTGGACGAGGAGAAGAATGCAAAAATACAAAAAGTCATAATCAATACTGTCATCTTTGTTTGTTCTAGGCATGGGCTGGTATGAGATTCTGGCGATATGATAACCTTAAGAAAAAATATCACGGTTTCACGTTTTCATAGTATGGTGGTATTGTGATTCCAGCTCTAAAATGTTCCTAAAAGGGATAAAAATAAAGACAGACATGTTAATTTAACTTGAATATACACTGTAATGACAGTGTGAGGGGTCATGATACTCTACGCTGCAGCTGAACCACCTGAGGGATTTCTGACCAGCACTTCCTGTCTTTGACCAGCACTTCCTGTCTTTGACCAGCACTTCCTGTCTTTGACCAGCACTTCCTGTCTTTGACCAGCACTTCCTGTCTTTGACCAGCACTTCCTGTCTTTGACCAGCACTTCCTGTCTTTGACCAGACAAAAAAGTAAGGGTCACTTCCTTTTCCTAAACAGAGATGAAGCTCGTCCTCCTGTTGTCCTCGAGTCAAGGAGGGAAGGAAGGAAGGAAGGAAGGGAGGGAGGGATGAAGGAAAGAAGGAAGGAAGGACGGAAGAAAAGAAGGAAGGATGGGAGGGAGGAAGAAGGAAGGAAAGGAAAGAAGGAAGGGAGGAAGGAAAGGAAGGACTAGCACTTCCTGTCTTTGACCAGACAAAAAACAGCTCATACCTCAGGAACAGTATGACAGAAAATTTGGCGGTTTCGGTTATCGTGGCTTTTTCAAATTGCGGTAAGGCTGGACGATTAATTGAATTTTAATCGTGATATCGATTTTGGCCTCCCGCGATTATAAAAACGTAATAATCGACATAAAACGATTATTGTTCCGCCCGGCGCAGCGCACCTGTGACATAAATCCAGCGCCCCCCTCTTTCCCAGCAAGTTGTGTGTCCCGCCCCTCATGTTAGACCCGCTGGAGGAACGGTGTGTTTCTGCGCAGATCTGGAGAGATTTAAAGTGACAGAAAGGCCTTTGGTTGACAAGAAGAAAGGTAAGACTGAGACATCTTCAGTGACATCACACACGCGCTGCACTGAGAGTCACACACACACGCGCCCGCAGTCACTCTCTAGCGCGCGCTCTTGCTCGTTTGCTCCAGACTCCGGGAGATTGTGTCTCATTTGCGGGCGTCAGGGAGCAGCTATCAATATGCAGAGAGTTGGGATGTATGGATTACATAATATATTAATGTCTGTGCGGTGGGATCACTTCTCAGCGTGAGAAATGACAGGTGTGGCGTGAGAGCGTGTGAATGGATTTTTGTTTTGGTAGGTTTTGGCTATTTATTTTTATTCATTGTTTTTACATATTGCTATTATTATTTCCAATTATCATTATATATATATATATATACATTTCTTGATTTTAATGTATTTCTGGTTGTGCTGTTCAAATATATTTCAAGTTGAGTTCTGGTGGTTCAATAAATGCTTATGTTTACACATCTATGAATAATCGTGTTTTATAATCGCGATTTCAATATCGATCAAAATAATCGTGATTATGATTTTTGCCATAATCGTCCAGCCCTAAATTGCGGTATACCTTGAACACGGTTATCATCCCATGCCTAGTTTGTTCTCTACCCAAAAACTATCTGGATACGTTCACACTGCAGATTAAAGAGATAGTTATCCTCCATATTACTGCAGCAGAGAGAAAGAAGAAGCAGTGTGACCTGGACTAGTGGAGGTGACTCATATTTGCTTTTGTTCTCTTCCAGATAAAGAGCTTCAGATAATCAGATTAACCTGTCGCATTGTTTACAACCTGCTTCCAGAGTAGCTACATCACAGTGAGGAGGTTAGATATCTGAGAGAGATTATCCTCCCAAGAAAAGAAGAAGAAGAAGAAGAAGAAGAAGAAGAGCATTGTGTGGGTATTTTTGTGTTAGTTTGTTTTTGTTGTCTATCCACTTTTTCTTTTCTTTTTTATTTATTCTTTTTTTAAAAATTGATTTACTTATTTTTTTTATTATTAATATTTGTATTTATTTTATTATTTACCCTCCTTTCCTTCCTTCATTCCTCCCTCCCTCCTTTCCTTCCTTCTCTTCTTCCTTCCTCCTTTCCTTCCTTCATTCCTCCCTCCCTCCTTTCCTTCCTTCTCTCCTTCCTTCCTCCTTTCCTTCCTTCATTCCTCCCTCCTTTCCTTCCCTTCCTTCCTTCATTCCTCCCTCCCTCCTTTCCTTCCTTCATTCCTCCCTCCCTCCTTTCCTTCCTTCTCTCCCCCCTCCCTCCTTTCCTTCCTTCATTCCTCCCTCCCTCCTTTCCTTCCTTCTCTCCTCCCTCCCTCCTTTCCTTCCTTCTCTCCTTCCTTCCTCCTTTCCTTCCTTCATTCCTCCCTCCTTTCCTTCCCTTCCTTCCTTCATTCCTCCCTCCCTCCTTTCCTTCCTTCATTCCTCCCTCCCTCCTTTCCTTCCTTCTCTCCTCCCTCCCTCCTTTCCTTCCTTCATTCCTCCCTCCTTTCCTTCCCTTCCTTCCTTCATTCCTGCCTCCCTCCTTTCTTTCCTTCATTCCTCCCTCCCTCCTTTCCTTCCTTCTCTCCTCCCTCCCTCCTTTCCTTCATTCTCTCCTTCCTCCCTCCTTTCCTTCCTTCCTCCTTTCCTTCCTTCATTCCTCCCTCCTTTCCTTCCTTCCTTCATTCCTCCCTCCCTCCTTTCCATCCTTCTCTCCTCCCTCCCTCCTTTCCTTCCTTCATTCCTCCCTCCTTTCCTTCCTTCATTCCTCCCTCCTTTTCATCCTTCCTCCTTCCTTCATCCCTCCTTTCCTTCTTTCCTCCCATCCATAATTCATTCATTCCTTCCTTCCTTCCCTCTCTCCCTCCTACCTTCCTTCCTCCTTTCCTTCCTTCATTCCTCCCTCCCTCCTTTCCTTCCTTTCCTCCATCCATCCTTTCCTTCCTTCCTCCTCCTTTCCTTCCTTCCTTCATTCCTGCCTCCCTCCCTCCATCCTTTCCTTCCTTCCTCCCTCCCTCCTTTCCTTCCTCCCTCCCTCCTTTCCTTCCTTCTCTCCTCCCTCCCTTCCTTCCTTCTCTCCTCCCTCCCTCCTTTCCTTCCTTCCTCCCTCCCTCCTTTCCTTCCTTCCTCCCTCCCTCCTTTCCTTCCTTCTCCCTCCCTCCTTTCCTTCCTCCCTCCCTCCCTCCTTTCCTTCCTTTCCTTCCCTCCTACCCTCCCTCCAGCATGTCTGTATATTAAAACATGCATGCTCTGTTTAGCAGTCCGTGTTTATTGAAAGTGAAACCAGAGTCTCTTTACATACATCAGACGTGTTTATTATTCTTACATTTACATTGAGGTGGATATTTGTTCTGCCTGCGTCTGATAAACAGTAGCAGGATTGTATATTATGCTGCGAGGTCGCTGTGTTTTCCCCTGGCGTGACCTTTGACCCCTGGGAAAACTGAAGGGGACAAAGAGGACATAATTTCCCTTTTATGTTTATCTGATCTTTTAGTTAAATGCAGAACCAGTGAGTGAGCTTATAAACAGTGTTTTATACCCAAAGCTCCTCTGATGATGATCAATAGCTAAGAAAGTTTCTACTCAATCACCACATGACGGAAATATGATTTTACAGTAAGGTTAATTATCTGGTTTAATTTAAAGTCGGGTCAGTGATGTGGTTTAGTTTAAATTTAAAGGGTTAAAATGTTATAGTAGTAGTAGGGAAGGAAGGAAGGAGGGAGAAAGATGGAGAGAAAGAAGGAAGGAAGGAGGGAGGGAGGGAAGGAGGGAGGAAGGAAGGAAGGACAGAGGAAAGAAGGAGGGAGGGACGGAGGGAGGGAGGAAGGAAGGAAATAAGGACAGAGGAAAGAAGGAAGGGGGAAGGAGGGAAGGAGGGGAGGGTGGAAGGAAGGAAAGAAGGAGGGAGGGAGGGAGGGAGGGAGGAAGGAAGGAAGGAGGGGGAAAGGAAGGAGGGAGGGAGGGAGGGAGGGAGGGAGGGAGGAAGGAGGAAAGGAAAGAAGAAGGAAGAATGGAAAGGAGGGAGGAAGAAGGAAGGAAAGGATGGAAGGGAGGGAGGGAGGGAGGGAGGGAGGAATGAAGGACAGAGGAAATAGGACGGGAGGAAGATAGGTAAGAAGGAAGGGAAGATGGAAGGAAAGAAAGGAGGGAGGGACATAATTTCCCTTTTATGTTTATCTGATCTTTTAGTTAAATGCAGAACCAGTGAGTGAGCTTATAAACAGTGTTTTATACCCAATGCTCCTCTGATGATGATCAATAGCTAAGAAAGTTTCTACTCAATCACCACATGACGGAAATATGATTTAGGCATCAGGCTGTATGTCTTTTTACAGTCGGGTCAGTGAGGGTTTTGTGTGTCCATGTGGTTTAATCAAATTTAAAAAGGGGTTAAAAATGTTATAGTAGTAGTAGAGAAGGAAGGAGGGAGGGAGGAAAGATGGAGAGAAAGAAGGAAGGAAGGAGGGAGGGAGGGAGGAAGGAAGGAAGGAAGGACAGAGGAAAGAAGGAAGGGGGAAGGAAATAAAGAGGGAGGGAGGGAGGAAGGAAGGAAGGAAAGTAGGAAGGAAGGTAGGAGGGGGGAGGAAAGAAAGAAGGGAAGAAGGAAGGAAAGAAGGACAGAGGAAAGAAGGAAGGGGGAAGGCAGGCAGTAAGAAAGGGGGGGGGCAGGGAAGGAAGGAAGGAGGGAGGAAGGACAGAAGAAAGAAGGAAGGGGGAAGGAGGGAGGGAGGAAGGAAGGACAGAAGGACAGAGGAAGAAGGAAGGGGGAAGGAAAGAAGGAGGGAGGGAGGAAGGAAGGAAGGACAGATGAAGGAAGGATGGAAAGAAGGATGGAGGAATGAAAGGAAGCTGCTAGGTTACAGAGACAATTGGAACATGTGAGTTTCCACGGTGATATTCAGCTTGTTGGATCTCAGCTGATGTTAAAAGGGTTTGTTTCTTAGTTTCCTACCAGCTTGCTTCTTGCCCCCCTGCTTCTTACTTCTTGCCCCCCTGCGGTTAAACTACTAATAAGCCCCCCCCCGCCTCTTATACCTCTGCAAGATTTTAACTTCCAAACCATAAAAGAGCCCAAACACTCAGATTAACTGCTTGCCGACTGATTTTAGACGATGCATTAATCGCAAATTTGCATGATTGGAAGGAGGGAGGAAGGTAGGAAGGAAGGAAGGAAGGAAGGAAGGAAGGTAGGAGGAAGGAGGGAGGGAGGGAGGGAGGGATGGAGGAAGGAAGGAAAGAAGGAGGGAGGAAGGAGGGAAGAAAGGAAGGAAGGAAGGAGGGAAGGAAGGAAGGAGGGAGGAAGGAAGGAAGGATGGAAGAAAGGAGGGAAGGAAAGAAGGAGGGAGGGAGGAAGGAAGGAGGAAAGGAAAGAAACTTCCATAATAACCAAACTATAACCAACATAACTAAATATCTTTTATCTCATATTTAACATGAGAGCTGCTGAGAAGTCTTTTTTTTACCTCCTGCTGTTTGAACTTGATGTAACTCTTTTAAAATCAAACCTCTACATCTTTCACTTCATGACTTCTCCTAAAATAGGTTTATAAATCATTCAGTGAAGCATCGAGGGGGGAGTGGGGGGGTAGGGAGGGGGGGAGGGGGGGTAAAAAGATATAAAAAATGTGACCCCCCGCCGAAAGCAGCTCAGATTAAACCTCCTCTTTGATTTTTATTTAAGTATCAGAACTTCACTCTGTACTGTAAATAGTTAGAAAACATGCAGATACTTCTTTAACCCTCCTCCCTCCTTTCCTTCCTTCTCTCCTTACGTCCTTCTTTAACCCTCCTCCCTCCTTACTCCTTTCCTTCCTTCCTTCTTTAACCCTCCTGTTCTCCATCCTGTTCCTTCTTTCCTTCTCTCCTTACGTCCTTCTTTAACCCTCCTCCCTCCTTACTCCTTTCCTTCCTTCCTTCTTTAACCTCACTGTTCTCCATCCTGTTCTTTCCTTCCTTCTTTCTTTAACCTTCCTGTTGTCCGTCCTGTTCCTTCCTTCCTTCTCTCCTTCCTTCCATTCTTTTTCTTTATTTTTTCCTTCGTTCTTCCCCTTTCCCTCTTTCTTTGCTCCCTCCTCCTTCCATACTCCTTTCCTTCCTTCTGTCTTTACTTCCTTCCTCTTTTCCTCCCTTCCTTCCTTCCTCCTTTCCTCCCTCCTTTCCTTCTCTCCTTCCTTCCTTCCGCTTTTCCTCCTTCCTTCCTTACTTCAGTCATCTTTTCTTCCTTACTCCCTTCTTTCCTTCCTTGCTTCCTTCCTCCTTTCCTTTCCCCCTTCCTTCCTCTTTTCCTCCTTACTCCCTTCTTTCCTTCCTTACTTCCTCCTTTCCTTCCTGCCTTCCTTCATTCCTTCCTCTTTTCCTCCTTCCTTCCTTCCATCCTTCATTCCTTCTTTCTTTCCTCCATCCCTCCTTTCCTTCATTCCTTCTTTCTCTCCTTACTTCCTTCCTCTTTTCCTCCTTACTCCCTTCTTTCCTTCCTTACTTCCTCCTTTCCTTCCTGCCTTCCTTCATTTCTTCCTCTTTTCCTCCTTCCTTCCTTCATTCTTCTCTTCCCTCCTTCCCTTCTGTCCTTCCTTGACCTGAGGACAACAGGAGGGTTAATTTGAATCAAAACACTGCAAACATGACGTCATTTACACACACACACACAAACACACTCACACACACACACTCACACACTCACACACACACACACACACACACACACACACACACACACACACACTTTCCACAGGTAGTAAAACTGCTGTGCTGCTGTTTTGGCGTCTGATAACCCTTAAAAGCGTTACTGTGTGACTCCAGCTCACCTACTTCCTGTTTCCTCTCTAACTTACAGCTCCCTATGCACCTATCAAAATAAAAGAAGTGTATTTTAATAAGCTTTAACAATGCTTGAATGTTTTTATTGTTTTATTATTAAGAGCAGGAATTTTATATTTCCTTACACCTTTAAAATGATTTAACCTGAACCTAAACCTAATGTTCAGGTCTAATTTGACTGATTTATATATTTTTCATACATCATAAATATTGTGTGTTTTTCATCAGACTGCCTCAAAGCTTCATGATTTCCTCCACACCACAGACCCAATATATACACAACTTTATTTGTGCCTTTATTTTCTGTCCTTAGAAGCTCTGGATCATCTTATTTTTGAGCCAAATGATATCTTGGTGAATGATAAAATAGATTTTTTCGTAGGGCTGTCAGCGTTAACACGTTAATCGCAATTAGATTAATGCAATCCATAACGCATTAATTTTTTTTAATCTCATTTTAATGTTGCAAGCCTTTTTGTCCCTTCTACTCCCCCGTAGACGGCTCCTCTAGCTGTAGCGCTATGCTTTGAAGTGGCCTCCTGCAGTAAACCTACCGCGCTGATGGAAAGTAAGAGAGCTACTGGACTTTTGAAACAGGAAGCGAACATACAGTACAATTGCTGTAGCTAATTTGAAACCCCTCCTTCTTCCTCCCTCCCTTCCATCCTTTCCTTCCTTCTTTCCTCCCTTCCTACTGTATGTCCTTCCTTCCTTTCCTCCCCTCCTTCCTCCCTACTACCGTCCTTCTTTCCTCCTTTCCTTCCTCCCTACTACCGTCCTTCTTCCTCCCTTCTATCCTTCCTTTCATCCTTCATATGTCCTTCAGTCCTTTCCTTTCCTCCTCCCCTCCTTCCTCCCTACTACCGTCCTTCCATTCTTCTTACCTCCTTTCCTTCCTTCTTCCTCCCCTTCCTTCCTTCTTTCTTTCTTTCTCCCTTCCTTCCTTCTTTCCTATGTCCTTCCTTCCTTTCCTTTCCTCCCCTCCTTCCTCCCTACTACCGTCCTTCCATTCTTCTTACCTCCTTTCCTTCCTTCTTCCTCCCTTCCTCCTTCCCTTTCATCCTTCCTTCCTTCTTTCTTTCTTTCTTCCTCCCTTCCTTCCTTCTTTCCTATGTCCTTCTGTCCTTCCTTCCTTTCCTTTCCTCCCCTCCTTCCTCCCTTTCATCCTTTCCTTCCTTCTTCCTCCCTTTCATCCTTCCTTCCTTCTTTCTTTCTCCTTTCCATCCTTCCTTCCTCCTTTCCTCCCTTTCATCCTTCCTTCCTTCCATTCTTCCTTCCTTCCTTCTTCCTCGACTTGAGGACAACAGGAGGGTTAAGGTGCTAATCCCCCCCTCACCCCCCCCCCCCTTTAAGGTGCTAATCCCCCCCCTCTCTCTCCTCCTCCCTATAATGAAAGTACTCAGAGTGCTGTTGCATGCAGGGAGCGCTTGTTTTGTGATTGCCTCTTCCTCGTATCATCTCGTAGCATCTCTGTCTCGCTGCTCTAGGTTTAACAGGCTTAAAGAAACCAAACGGCTTCTGCAGGAAGCAATCAGATAAGAGTGACATCATATCTTGAATATTGATGTCACACTGATGCAAGCGGCAGTGTGAGAGCGGGTCAGAGGTGCAGGAACAAAGAGCTCAAACACACCTCCATGTTACAGTTTCTTCTTCTTGCATAGATAATAAAGATTGTTCCAGCATCTGTATCATAACCAGAAATACCAGATTTATAAAAAGAAACGTCTTTATCTCACTCTGTCTGCTTTGTGTGTGTGTGTGTGTGTGTGTGTGTGTGTGTCCAAATGACGTCATGTTTGCAGTGTTTTGATTCAAAGGAGGAAGGAAGGAATGAAGGAAAGGAGAAAGGAATGAAGGAAGGGAGGGAGGTAAGGAGGAAAAGAGGAAGGAGGTAAGGAATGATGGAAGGGAGGAAGGAAAGGAGGAAAGAAGGAAGGAAGGAATGAAGGAAGGGAGGAAGGAGAGAAGGGAATAAGGAAGGAAGGAAGGAAGGAAGGGAGGTAAGGAGGAGAAGATGAAGGAAGTAAAGAATGAAGGAAGGGAGAAAGGAAAGGGGGAAGGAATGAAGGAAGGGAGGAAGGGAGGTAAGGAGGAAAAGAGGAAGGAAGTAAGGAATGATGGAAGGGAGAAAGGAAAGGAGGAAAGAATGAAGGAAAGGAGGAAAGAATGAAGGAAGGAAGGGATGAAGGAAGGGAGGTAAGGAGGAAAAGATGAAGGAAGTAAGGAATGAAGGAAGGGAGAAAGGAAAGGAGGAAGGAAGGAAGGGAGGTATGGAGGAAAAGATGAAGGAAGTAAGGAATGAAGGAAGGGAGGAAGGAAAGGAGGAAGGAAGGGAGGAAGGAAGGAAGGGAGGAAGGGAGGAAGGGAGGAAATAAGGAAGGAAAAGAGGAAGTAAGGAGGTGCAGGAACAAAGAGCTCAAACACACCTCCATGTTACAGTTTCTTCTTCTTCTTGCATAGATAATAAAGATTGTTCCAGCATCTGTATCAAACCAGAAATACCAGATTTATAAAAAGAAACGTCTTTATCTCACTCTGTCTGCTTTGTGTGTGTGTGTGTGTGTGTGTGTGAGTGTGTATGTGTGTGTCCAAGTGACGTCATGTTTGCAGTGTTCCGATTCAAATTAACCCTCCTGTTGTCCTCGGGTCGAGGAAGGGAGGAAAGAAGGAGAAGATGAAGGAAGTAAGGAATGAAGGAAGGAACACACACACACACACCTGATGGATTTTACTGTCTGAAAGTAGTTGATCATATCTGCTGTCTGTGAGCGGTCACATGATCATAGCTGCTGTCTGTGAGTGGTCACATGATCATAGCTGCTGTCTGTGAGTGGTCACATGATCATAGCTGCTGTCTGTGGGCGGTGAGCGGTCACATGATCATAGCTGCTGTCTGTGAGTGGTCACATGATTATATCTGCTGTCTGTGAGCGGTCACATGATCATAGCTGCTGTCTGTGAGCTGTGAGCGGTCACATGATCATAGCTGCTGTCTGTGAGTGGTCACATGATCATAGCTGCTGTCTGTGAGCTGTGAGCGGTCACATGATCATAGCTGCTGTCTGTGAGCGGTCACATGATCATATCTGCTGTGTGAGCTGTGAGTGGTCACATGATCATAGCTGCTGTCTGTGAGCGGTCACATGATCATATCTGCTGTCTGAGTGGTCACATGATCATATCTGCTGTCTGTGAGCTGTGAGTGGTCACATGATCATATCTGCTGTCTGTGAGCGGTCACATGATCATATCTGCTGTCTGTGAGCTGTGAGTGGTCACATGATCATAGCTGCTGTCTGTGAGCTGTGAGTGGTCACATGATCATAGCTGCTGTCTGTGAGTGGTCACATGATCATATCTGCTGTGTGAGCTGTGAGTGGTCACATGATCATATCTGCTGTGTGAGCTGTGAGTGGTCACATGATCATATCTGCTGTCTGTGAGCGGTCACATGATCATATCTGCTGTCTGTGAGCTGTGAGCGGTCACATGATCATATCTGCTGTCTGTGAGCTGTGAGCGGTCACATGATCATATCTGAGTAACAATCAGGTGTCAGTCAGTCATGATTAAAGCTGATGTGTGTCTCCCTCCTTTTCTACACTTAACACCGAGTCCTGTACAAACCGTCCTGTGACCTTTTGCTCCCCAAGCTGCCAGGGGGACCGTTAGAGAGGGGGGGGGGGGGGCATTAGGGGGAAGGGTTAGGGGGGGTGAGAACAAGACAGGATGGATGAATGGATGGATGGATGGAGGGGAGGAAGTGGAGGAAGGAAAATGCTCCATTCCTTTTTCCTTTATGTAAATATTTATGGACGGGACGGTTCGAGCTTGACACACCCATGCTTTAACCCTCCTGTTGTCCTCGAGTCAAGGAAGGAAGGGAAGGATGGATGGAAGGGAGGAAAGGAGGGAGGAAGGAAGGTAGGAAAGGAGGGAGGAAGGGGGGAAAGGAAAGGATAGAGGAAGGAAGGGAGGGAGGAAGGATGGAAGAAGGAAGGGAGAAAAGGAGGGAGGAAGGGAAGGAGGAAAAGAAATAAGGAAGGAAGGAAGGAAAGGAAAGGAGGTAGGAAAGAAAGGAGGGAGAAAGGAAGGTAGGAAAGGAGGGAGGGAGGAAGGAAGGTAGGAAAAGAGGGAGGAAAGAAGGGAGGAAGGAAGGGAAGAAAGGAAAAAAGGACAGAGGAAAGAAGGAAGGGAGGAGGGTAGGGGGAGGAAAGAAAGAGAGAAGGAGGGAGGGATGGAAGGACGGAAGGGAGGAAGAAGGAAGGGAGAAAAGGAAGGGAGGAAGGAAGGAAGGAAAGGAGGGAGGAAAGAAGGAAGGGGGAGGAAGGTAGAAAGGGAAACAGGAAGGGAGGAAGGATGGAAGGGAGGAAGGAAGGGAGGGAAAAAAAGAGGGAGAAAGGAAGGTAGGAAAGAAGGAAGGGAAGAAGGGAGGAAAGGAAAGAAGGGAGGGAGGAAGGAATGATGGAAGGGAGGAAGGGAAGGAGGAAAGAAAGAAGGAAGGGAGGAAGGTAGAAGGGGCAATAGGAATGGAGGAAGGAAGGAAAGAAGGACAGAGGAAAGAAGGAAGGGAGGAAGGTAGAGGGAGGAAAGAAAGAGAGAAGGAGGAAGGGAGGGAGGAAAGGAAGGAAGGAGGGAGGAAATAAGGAAGGGAGGGAGGAAGGAAGGGAGGAAAGGAAAGAAGGGAGGGAGGAAGGGAAGGAAAGAAGGACAGAGGAAAGAAGGAAGGGAGGAAGGGAGGAAGAAGGAAGGGATATAGGAAGGGAGGAAGGAAGGAAAGAAGGACAGAGGAAAGGAAAGGAGGGAGGAAGGAAGGAGGACAGGAAGTTTAATTTAATATAAAGTGATTACAGATATTATCGGTGATATTTGAAGCAGAATAAATAAATCACTGAAGTCTAACAAAGTAAAACGTCTCCTGCTAATTATAATTTAATCACAATCTTTATTTGCAATTTATCTTTTCTTTTTTTCTTTTCCTAAATCATGAGGTTCCCTTCTTTAATATTCTGGGGGGATTAAATGTTTTCAACACATTTAATTTTCCGTTGAGGATTCACGACGGGGAAAATTGATTAATTACACGATGCCGCCGAGTTACGCTGCGCTTTATTGTGAAAATCCTGTTGGGACAAATTAAGTAAAATACTGGGGAAAAAGAAAATTGTACATATAAATATGAACACACACACATATACACATAGAG
Organism: Scomber japonicus; assembly: GCF_027409825.1. Classification (NCBI taxonomy): domain Eukaryota; kingdom Metazoa; phylum Chordata; class Actinopteri; order Scombriformes; family Scombridae; genus Scomber; species Scomber japonicus. Next base: position 3,024,199 of record NC_070588.1, on the reverse strand, counting down.
CTGAGATACACACACACACACGAAGACACACACACACACACATGGAGCTGAGATACACAAACACACACATAGAGCTGAGATACACACACACACACATAGAGCTGAGATACACACACACACACACATACACATACACACACACACACAGCTAAAACACACACACACACACACACACACACACACAGAGCTGAGATACACACACATAAATGAAGACACACATACTGTAGCTGAGACACACACACACACAGACACACACACAGAGCTGAGACACACAGAGCTGAGACACACATGAAGACACACACAAAGCTAAAACACACACACACACACACACAAAGACAGAGCTCAGACACACACACACACAGAGCTAAAACAGACACACACACGAAGACACACACACGTATAGAGCTGAGACAGAGACACACACACACACAGCTGAGACACAACACACACACACACACATAAATACATACACACACAAAGCTATAACACGCACACACACATAAAAATAGAACTGAAATACAACACACACACACACACAAATAGAGCTGAGACACACACACACATAAATACATACACACACAAAGCTATAACACGCACACACACATACAAATAGAGCTGACACACACACACACACACACACACACATAAATACATACACACACAAAGCTATAACACGCACACACACATACAAATAGAGCTGACACACACACACACACACACACACACACACACACACACACACACACACACACATACAAATAGAGCTGAGACACACACACACACACACACACACACACACACACACACACACACACACACACACACACACACCCAGTTATGTTTCTCATGCAGTCATATGCATAATTTGTCAGGCAGTAAGAGGGAAGGGTAAGGAGGGAGCTCAGAGTTCAGTGTGTGTGTGTGTGTGTGTGTGTGTGTGTGTGTGTGTGTGTGTGTGTGTGTGTCCCAGCTATGTGTGTGTGTGTGTGTGTGTGTGTGTGTGTGTGTGTCCCAGCTCTGTGTGTGTAATGTGTGTGTGTGTGTGTGTGTGTGTCCCAGCTCTGTGTGTATATGTGTGTGTGTGTGTGCGTTAACTCTTTATCTCCTCCCTCCATCTGCTCGGAGGGGATTCAGGATCCTGGCTCTCATGAGTTTGCTGACACGTCTTGTCTGCAGCTGACTGACAGACAATAGAAAAGCACTTTAACACACCAGATAGATTACAAGATAACCAAATAACCACTATACTTTTTATTTTTCATTCCTTCTTTTTTCCCCTCCCTTTCTTTCTTTCTCTCATCTGTTTCTTGGCAGTTTGCTCTTCGGAGACATGTTCTTGTTATTTCTGAAGAAGGAAGGGAGCAAAGGAAGGAAGGAAGGGAGGAAGGCAGGAAAGAAAGAGAAGGAAGGAAAGATGAGGGAGGAAGGAAAGAAAGAAAGAAGGACAGAGGAAAGAAGGAAGGGAGGGAGAATGGAAGAAGGAAAGGAAAGGAGGGAAGAAGCAAGGAAAGGAGGGAGGGAAGGAAAGAAGGAGGGACAGAGGAAAGAAGGAAGGGAGGAAGGGAGGAAAGAAGGAAGGGAGGAAGTAAGGAGGAGGGAGCAAAGAAAGAAGGGAGGAGGGAAGATGGAAGAAGGAAGGAAAGGAGGGAGGAAGGAAGGGAGGAAGGAAAGAAAGGAAGGAAGGATGGAGGAAAGAAGGAAGACAGGAAGGGAGGGAGGGAAGGAGGGAGAGAGGAAGGCAAGAAAGAAGGACAGAGGAAAGAAGGAAGGTAGAAGGAAGGAAAGGAGGGAAGAAGCAAGGAAAGGAGGGAGGACGGAAGGGAGGAAAGGAGGGAGGACGGAAGGGAGGAAAGGAAAGAAGGAAAGGAGGAAGGGAGGAAAGAAAGAAGGACAGAAGAAAGAAGGAAGAGAGGAAGGGAGGGAGGGAAGGAGGGAGGGTGAGGAAAGAAAGAAGGAAGGAGGATGGAAGAACGAAGGAAAGGAGAGAGGATGGAAGGAAGGATAACACACCAGATAGATTACAAGATAAGGACATAAGGACTATACTTTTTATTTTTCATTCCTTCTTTTTTCCCTCCCTTTCTTTCTTTCTTTCTCTCATCTGTTTCTTGGCAGTTTGCTCTTTGGAGACATGTTCTTGTTATTTCTTCTTGTCTTTACTGGTTTGAGTTCAGACACACAGTTTGGAAACCTCTGTGATGTTTTAGCCCATGGAAGAAGGAAGGAAAGGAGGGAGGATGGAAGAAGGGAGGAAAGGAGGGAGGGAGGATGGAAGGAAGGAAGGAAAGGAGGGAGGATGGAAGGGTTAATAACTAATGGCTAAGAAATGATTTGGAAGATGACAAGGAAGGGAGGGAGGAAGAGAGGAGAGAAGAATGAAGGAAAGGAGGGAGGATGGAAGAAAGGAAGGAAAAGAGGGAAGAAGCAAGGAAAGGAGGGAGGGAGGAAGGGAGGAAGGTACTGGGAGGAAAGGAAGGAAGGAGGGAAGAACGAAGGAAAGGAGGGAGGATGGAAAGTAGGGGGAGGAAAGAAAGAGAGAAGGAGGGAGGAAGGACAGACGGAAGGAAGGAAGGAACAGTCAAAACAGACAGACTTCTTTCCTCCGTCCTTCCTTCCTCCCACCTTCTTTCCTTCCTTCTTCCTCCCTCCCTCCTTGTCTCTCTTTCCTCCCCCCTACCTTCCTCCCTTCCTTCCTTCCTCTTTTCCTTTCTCCCTCCTTTCCTTCCTCCTTTCCTTCCTTCTTCCTCCCTCCTTTCATTCCTTCTTCCTCCCTTCCTTCCTTCTTCCTCCCTTCCATCCTTCCTTGACTCAAGGACAACAGACACTTCTAACTTGCAGAGAACAACCCCATGAAGTTTTCCTGCTGATTAACTCGCTTGATCGATGCAGCTTTTCAAAATAAAAGCGTTAAAGTAAAGTAGAGCTTGTTATATCTACAGGATGCTGCTTTTCTTTCCTCTCGTGTTATCCAGCAGTGCTAAAACACTCTGTGAGGAGTTTGGATTGAAAGTGAAAAGGACCTAATTTATTTTTTTTTTACTTTAATGGATAAAAAAGTGTGAAAACTATCTCGGACAAAGACCCTCGAGCGGAGAAAGCATTTTACCTCCATTTCTTTTCATCCTTCATACTCTACCTTCTCTTCTTCCTTCTTTCCTCCATCCTTCCTTCCGTCTTTCCTTTCCTCCCTCCCTCCTTTCCTTCCTCCCACCTTCCCTCTTTCGTTCGTTCCTTCCTTCCTCCCTCTCTCTTTCCTCCCCCTACCTTCCTCCCTTCCTTCTTTCCTTCCTTTCTCCATTCCTTCCTTCCTTCCTCCCTCCCTCCTTTCCTTCCTTCCTTCCTTCCTTCCTTCTTTCTCCCTCCCTCCTTGTCTCTCTTTCCTCCCCCCTACCTTCCTTCCTTCCTTCCTTCCTTCCTCTTTTCCTTTCTCCCTCCTTTCCTTCCTCATTTCCTTCCTCCTTTCCTCCCTTCTTCCTCCCTTCCTTCCTTGACTCGAGGACAAGAGGAGGGTTAAAGACACTTCACAAATAAACTTTTCTGCTATGAGTCACTTCTAAACCCATGAAGCTTTCCTGCTGATTAACTTGCTTGATCGATGCAGCTTTTCAAAATAAAAGCGTTAAAGTAAAGTAGAGCTTGTTGTATCTACAGGATGCTGCTCGTGTTATCCAGCAGTGCTAAAACACTCTGTGAGGAGTTTGGATTGAAAGTGAAAAGGACCTAATTTTTTTTTTTTTTTTACTTTAATGGAAAAAAAAAAAAGTGTGAAAACTATCTCGGACAAAGACCCTCGAGTGGAGAAAGCATTTTACCTCCATTTCTTTTCATCCTTCATACTCTGCCTTCTCTTCTTCCTTCTTTCCTCCATCCTTCCTTCCTTCCTTCCTCCCTCCCTCCCTCCTTTCTCTTTCCTCCCTCCTTTTCTTCCGTCTTTCCTTCCTCTCGCCCTCCTCTCTCTTTCCTCCCTCCTACCTTCCTCCCTCCTTTTCTTCCTTCCTTCCTTCCTCCTTCTCTCTCTTTCCTCCCCCCTACCTTCCTATTTTCCTTTCTCCCTCCTACCTTCCTCCCTCCTTTCCTTCCTTCTTCCTCCCTTCCATCCTTCCTCCCTTCCATCCTTCCTCCTTTCCTTCCTTCCTTGACTCGAGGACAACAGGAGGGTTAAAGACACTTCTAACTTGCAGAGAACAAATCCATGAAGCTTTCCTGCTGATTAACTCGCTCGATCGATGCAGCTTTTCAAAATAAAAGCGTTAAAGTAAAGTAGAGCTTGTTATATCTACAGGATGCTGCTTTTCTTTCCTCTCGTGTTATCCAGCAGTGCTAAAACACTCTGAGAGGAGTTTGGATTGAAAGTGAAAAGGACCTAATTTTTTTTTTTTTTTTTTTTTTTTTTTTTACTTTAATGGAGAAAAAAAAAAGTGTGAAAACTGCCTCGGACAAAGACCCTCGAGTGGAGAAAGCATTTTACCTCCATTTCTTTTCGTCCTTCATACTCTACCTTCTCTTCTTCCTTCTTTCCTCCATCCTTCCTTCCGTCTTTCCTTTCCTCCCTCCCACCTTCCCTCTTTCGTTCCTTCCTTCCTTCTTCCCTCTCTCTCTTTCCTCCACCTACCTTCCTCCCTTCCTTCTTTCCTTCCTTTCTCCATTCCTTCCTTCCTTCCTTCCTCCCTCCCTCCTTTCCTTCCTTCTTCCTCCCTCCCTCCTTGTCTCTCTTTCCTCCGCCCTACCTTCCTCCCTTCCCTCCTCTTTTCCTTTCTCCCTCCTACCTTCCTCCCTCCTTTCATTCCTTCTTCCTTCCTTCCTTCCTTGACTCAAGGACAACAGACACTTCTAACTTGCAGAGAACAAATCCATGAAGCTTTCCTGCTGATTAACTCGCTTGATCGATGCAGCTTTTCAAAATAAAAGCGTTAAAGTGAAGTAGAGCCTGTTATATTATTATAGTCCATCTACAGGATGCTGCCTGTGTTATCCAGCAGTGCTAAAACACTCTGTGAGGAGTTTGGATTGAAAGTGAAAAGGACCTAATTTTTTTTTTTTTTACTTTAATGGATAAAAAAGTGTGAAAACTATCGCGGACAAAGACCCTCGAGTGGAGAAAGCATTTTACCTCCATTTCTTTTCATCCTTCATACTCATGGAAGAGAAAATAATGTTGTATTTTAAAAGTTGAAGGTGTGAAGTAAATGCACCGCTCCATGCTGAGGGGTGGGGGGGGGTTAGGGTTGGGGGGGTGCAGGAGGAAAAGGAAAGAGTGCTGTGACTTATTCATCAATCCCTGACACTTCTCTCTATAGGTGAGCTCCTAATGCACCGACGCAGCTCCACACATTTAAGATGAATGGCACTTTGGCTCCGAGCTGCTTTTTCACCTCTTCAACATTCAGAGGAGAGGTGAAGCTTTTTTAACTCACATCAGCAGCACCGTGCAGAGCTCTCAGGACTCATATCACCACCATGCAGAGCTCTCAGGACTCACATCACCACGCAGAGCTCTCAGGACTCACATCACCACGCAGAGCTCTCAGGACATCAGCAGCAAACTTTCTTTTTCCCTCGCCACCTTTCCCAAAGTGCTGTCCAACTTCTCAACAACATATACATAGATTTAAGATTTAAGATTTAAGCTTCCTGTCGTCCTCCTGGGTCAAATTGACCACCCATCTCTTTTGATTGTCCCTTCTTTCCTTCCTTCTTCCCTCTTTATTTAATTGTTCCTTCCTTCTTCTCCTCCTCCTCCCTTCTTTCTTTGCTCCCTCCTCCTTTCATCCTTCCTTCCTCCCTCCCTCCTTACTCCTTTCCTTCCTCCTTTCCTCACTCCCTCCTTACTCATTTCTTTCTTTCATTCCTTCCTTCTCTCCTAAATTACTTCCTCTTTTCGTCCTTACTCCTTTCCTTCCTTCATTCCATACTTCCTTTCTTCCACCTTTCCTTCCTTCCTTCCTCCCTCCCTCCCTCCTTCCTTACTGCTTTCCTTCCTTCCTCCCTCCTTACTCCTTTCCTTCCTTCCTTCCTTCTTTCCTCCCTTCCTTCCTTCTCTCATAAATTAATTCCTCTTTTCGTCCTTACTCCTTTCCTTCCTTCCTTCCTTCCTTAATTCCTTCCTCTTGTCATCCTTCCTCCTTTCCTCCCTCCCTCCTTTCCTTCCTTCCTTCTATCCTTCCTTTCCTTCCTTTCCTTCCTTCCTTCCTTGACCTGAGGACAACAGCAGGGTTAAACAGAAGCTTGCATTTTCTCTCTTTTCTTTCTCACAGTCAAATATTTCTTCTTTTGCTGCTTTGCATTCCTACAGGAAGGAAGAAAAGGAAAGGATATAGGTGTGGCCCCTCTTTTTTTTTCTTTTCTTTTTTTTTTCTTCCTCCAAAATAAGACAGACACAGTCTCTATTTATGGTTCCTATTTTGGTAGAAGGAGGAAGTAAGGTTTTGGTTAGCTGGGTCAGTGTGTGGGCTAAAAGGTCTGCACACACTGGAGCATGTAAGTATGACTGTCCCTCTCTACCACACACACACACACACACACACACACACACACACACACACACACACAGAGAGACACAGACACACACACACACACACACACACACACACACACACACACACACACACACACACACACACACACACACAGACACACTCTATGAACCAACTGGCTCATGCTGCATCCGATTCCTCCTAGATTTTCTATAGTAGCCAGAGCCCTTTCCTTCCTTCTTGCTTCCTTCCTCCCTCCTTTCCTTCCTTCTTCCTTCCTTTCCTTCCTTCGTTCTTCCTCCCTTCCTTCCTTCATTCCCCCTCCCTCCTTTCCTTCCTTCTTCCTTCCTTCGTTCTTCCTCCCTTCCTTCCTTCATTCCCCCTCCCTCCTTTCCTTCCTTCTTCCTTCCTTCGTTCTTCCTCCCTTCCTTCCTTCATTCCCCCTCCCTCCTTTCCTTCCTTCTACCTTCCTTCCCTCCCTTTCTCCCTCCCTCCCTCCCTCCTTTCCTTCCTTCCACACTGGAGCATGTAAGTATGACTGTCCCTCTCTCCCAGACACACACACACACACACACACACACACACACACACACACACACACACACACACACACACACACACACACACACACACGAACACATCTGCTGGCTTTCATATACTTTAAAAACTAGGAACAAGAGAATAAGAGAGAATATTGAAGAAAGAGAGATACTGTAGAGTTGTGCAGAAGTTAAATGTGACATACTGAGAGCTTTAAAAGATTTATTTAACACTATTTTTAATATGTTATTTGTTAGTTTGTGCTCTGAAAGATCCTCAAAAAAGGTTTTAACATGCCCAAACCTACAGTTCAGAGCAGTATGTAGAGCAGTGGTGTCAAATATATGGTCTGTGGGCCAGAATCAGCCCAGCTTAGGGGTCCAATATATACAGTATATACCAGATTTAAAAAAATATATATATATTATTATTAAATTAAAAATAAATAAATAAAATAAATAAATACCATACTAAGAAGAAGAAGAAGAAGAAGAAGAAGAAGAAGGGATTATAGTTTGACTTGAGTTTGTTTCCTTCTTTCTTCTATCCTTCCCTCTTACCTTCCTTCTTTCCTTTCCTTCCTTCATTCCTTCCTTCTTTCCTCCATCCTTCCCTTCCTTCCTTCCTTCTTTCCTCCATCGTTTGTTCCTTCCTTTCCTTCCTTCCTTCCTTCCTTTCCTTCCCTCCTTCCTCCCTCTTTTCCTTCCTTCTTTCTCCCTTCCATCCTTCCTTCCTCCTCCCTTCCTGAAACTACTGAAAGAAGAAGAGGGAGGGGGTAAGGAGGGGGGGGGTGAGGGTGAAGATGCACGAGAGAAGAAGAAGAAGAAGAAGAAATATATATATATTATATTAACCCTACAATAATAAAATAATATAATAATAATAATGATGATTTGTGAATGTTGTACTTCCTGTTTACAGTATAGAGGTTTTTACTTTATAGCACTCGGGTCATTTTAAAACTCTGCCATGAGAAATAAAGGTGTTTTATTTTCACAGCAACTCTACAATGATGGGAGCGGAGGGAAACTTACACTATAACTGAGTTTTCTGTGGTGTGTGTGTGTGTGTGTGTGTGTGTGTGTGTGTGTGTGTGTGTGTGTGTGTGTGTCTCTGGGAGAGAGGGACAGTCATACTTACATGCTCCAGTGTGGAAGGAAGGAAAGGAGGGAGGGAGGGAGGAAGGAAGGGAGGGAGGGAGGGAGAAAGGAAGGGAAGGAAGGAAAGGAGGGAGGAAGGAAGGAAAGGAGGGAGGGAGGAAGGAAGGAAGGAAGAAGGAAGGAAGGAAAGGAGGGAGGGGGAAGGAAGGGAGGAAGAACAAAGGAAGGAAAGGAAGGAAGAAGGAAAGGAGGGAGGGGGAATGAAGGAAGGAAGGGAGGAAGAACAAAGGAAGGAAAGGAAGGAAGAAGGAAGGAAAGGAGGGAGGAAGGAAGCAAGAAGGAAGGAAAGGGCTCTGGCTACTATAGAAAATCTAGGAGGAATCGGATGCAGCATGAGCCAGTTGGTTCATAGAGTGTGTGTGTGTGTGTGTGTGTGTGTGTGTGTGTGTGTGTGTGTGTGTGTGTGTGTGTGTGTGAGAGAGAGAGAGAGCTGCAGGACAGAAAAAGGGAAGAAACCACGGCAGATCTCAGCTCTCATAACTGAGGTTTCCGTGGCGACTGAAGTTAACGCTGCGTTATATAAGTAACATCAACCTGCTATTTAACTAAATCATCTCAACCTTAACATTATCAATCACTTTTTTAAGACCTTTCACAATCACATTTGGCACATTTTAAGACTTTTTAGAGTATTTTTAAACTCAGAACTCAGTTTGTTATACTGCCAAATATAAAGGCTTTATTTCTAACAGCTTGTAAAAACACCTCAAATGTCTTTTATTCTGAAATTTGATGCTTTTTCCTAAAGTGACCCAAAATGCTCAAAAATAAAAAATATTTTAAATGTTATATTTTTCATCCGTCCTTCCTTCCTTCTTTCTTTCCTCCCTTCCTTCCTCCATCCCCCTTTCTTCCTTCCTTTCTTCATTCTTTCCTCCCTCCCTCCTACCTTCATTCTTGCCTTTCCTTCCTCCCTCCTTCTTTCCCTCCTTCCCTTCCTTCCTTCTTTGCTCCCTCCCTCCTACCTTCCTTCTTGCCTTTCCTTCCTTCCCTCCTTCTCTCTTCCTTCCTTCCTTCCTCCCTCCCTCCCTCCTTCTCTCTTTCTTTCTTTCCTTCCTCTCCCTTTCCTTCCTTCCTTCTGTCCTTCTTTCCTCCCTCCCTCCTTCTCTCATTCGTTCCACCCTTCCTTCTTTCCTCCCTCCCTCCTTCTTTCCTTCCTCCCCTCCTTCTTTCCCTCCTTCCTTCTTTCCTTCCTTCCCTCCTTCTCTCTCTCTCTTTCCTCCCCCCTCCCTTCCTTCTTTCCTCTGTCCTTCTTTCCTTCCTTCCTCCCTCCCTCCCTCCCTCCCTCACTCCTTCCTACCTCCCTCCCTCCCTCGCTTCCTTCCTTCCTCCTTTCCTCCCTTGACTCAAAGACAACAGGAGGGTTAAATTCAGAGTTTAGTTAATAATAAAGTAAATATAAAAGCTTACATCAGTAGATAACATATCATATATTATCTCATTCTCCATTAAAATGATTTAACAGACACTTATTTAAATAAAAAACTAAACTTTTAAATTACTAACACATAACTGAACGAGTCTGTAATGTTTCACAGTGATTAGAAGTAGAGATAAAGACAGATAGGAGTCGATGATGATGATGATGCGATCATGCTTTCTGTATTTTCTCATATGATGAATAAACTTTGTAACTTTATCATCTGACCTCCGTCGAGTCGTGACTTCATCAGCAATGGGAACTTTATAAAAATTGACTCAGTAGTTTGAGTCAAGACTCCCACTCGGCTCGATATGGATTATCCTCCTCAAAGCCCACGCGCTGCTTTATTTCAAGATCAGGAAAGAAGGCAGATTCTCTTTAAGTATCTTGACATCTAGTCTAAAAGTGAAATAAAGTCAAATTCAAAGATCAGGTCCCATCAAAAATCAATCTTTTCCTGTGTGTGAGCGTTGAGGCGGCTTATCTGTCAGAGGAACTGTTGGGAGTTTAAGCCTCTACAAAGCAAAAAATCAAAAAGAGTTAAACCTCCTTTTTTTTAAAAAATGTATTATTATTTTATTTTATTTTTATTCGTATTCTCCAGTGAGTCAGTCTGATGGCTCAGCTCCAAGTGTCTCAGTAAAGCTTCACAGTGTTCAGTAAGTAGAGTATACACTTATTATTCACATCTGATCTGTGTTAACTTCTTAATACATGGTTGATTATTCCTACATTATCATTCATTAGGAGTGAATCACTGAAATACCGCGAGACTAAAGATCGGTGCGTGATCGCGCGAGATTTCGGCGATGTTTACAGTTTTAGCATTAGCAGCAGAGTAAAAGTCATCAGGTAAGTGTTATTTTAATAAACTCCTGGTGTACTTATAAACTTGCCAATGCATCGATTTATGAGTAAAGACTCTATTTGTACTACTGTAGAAGTTTGATAACAATCCAGGCATTATTAGTGGGGTCATTTATGAGATACACTGGTGGTCCCGTTAGCGCCTGTGCTAAGCTAACTCCACTTAAGCTAACCTTAAATGGCGCATTTTACCTGAATGCCCAATTTTGTTGACATCACCCAAGTTATACTCTCTGGACAGCAGTGTAACATCATGGTGATAGGCCCCGGTGCAAATCATTTTTTTGTGCCCCCACCCCCGCCATAAACACAAGCACACGCACACACACACTGCTATTGTCACTATGTAGGCTAACATTACAGGTGTCACGTGACTGGCCACACACACTCATCCTGGACATCAACACTTAATCTAACTTCCTGACAATGTCTCCAAACTATCAAACATTCAAAATATAGCCGACACTAACAAAGCCACACAAAGATATCTTGCACAGTATGTCCATAAGCATAACTACGGTGGCCCTGAAGTGCAACACACAACAGCAAATCGCAAAACACAACAGCAAATAAGAAAACACAACAGCAAACAGCAAATCACAAAACACAGCAGGCACCTATATCACACAATCATTTTACCAACATATGAGGTTACAAATACATTGCCATAGATTTAAATCCCACTAATTCCACTTCATAACAAAGAGAAACTGTACTCACTCATCAGAAGCTCATCTTAAAGTCAGTTACGATGCTGCTCAGGTCCAAAGTCCTCGCTCTGCTGTTCTCAAATAGAGAGTATATCCAGTCCACTGAGTCCGGAGAAGCTCAGATGTTCTCCATAGAGAGAATATCCAGTCCACTGAGTCCAGAGAAGCGGGACGCGGCGGTCAATGCCACTTCATTTACGGAGCTAGCTAGCAAGCTACCGTTAGCCTCCGGTGTTTCGGTTGCCGCGTTAACTGGTGATTTTCTCATAAAACGGCTTTGATTGTAGTTCAATCCTTTTAAACAATAATCTGTGTAATATATAATAATGTATGTAAGTTAAAATGCGTTCAGAAGACTCATTCACCTCTGGTAACGTCATGTAATGTAAGAAAGTCACCAGTTAACACGGTCACCAGTTAAAGCGTTACACCTGTTTCGGTTTAACTGGTGATTTTCTCATAAAACGGCTTTGATTGTAGTTTAATCCTTTTAAACAATAATCTGTGTAATATCTAATCATGTATTTAAGTTAAATTACGTCCAGAAGACTCATTCACCTCTCATAACGCCATGTAATGTAAGAAAGTCACCAGTTAACACGGTCACCAGTTAAAGCGTTACACCGGCGGCATGCTAGCTTTTGGCTGGGTTGCCTGGGTTTGAGTAAAAAACGTGTCTAATTTAGTAATTTTAGCTTTACCCTCATCCTGCTTCTTTCTTTCCTTCCTCTTTTGCGCGCTGCTCTTTTGTTTGGGCTTGATAAACATGATACTTTCACCTTTTCTAGTCAACTTTCATCCACTTGCTTTTTTTTGTCGTTTTTTTTTAAACTTTATTGAGAAAGGTTGTACAAACAAACAGCAGACAGGTGCTCCAATGTTACATGTATCAGATAGAAAAAACTAAAATTTGGACTATTCATAGGGATGAGATTAGTAGTAACATTATATGATAATAATAAAATTAATTAAAAAATAAAATTAATTAAAGTAGGCAGGTAAATAAATAAAATGACACAGGAATGTTGTTTTTTATTCATATTTCACACTTCAATGATACTTAACTTGTGTTCTTTATTTCTATTCATGATATCATTAACGCCAGTGTTCTGTACTTACACTTAAACCTCCTGTTGTAATGGATAATTTCTGCTTATGTTTTACTAAAAAAAATAGGTATAAATTCATTTAAATTAGGCCTTTTGATCATAATTTCCTAAATTAAGTGTAAAGTTGGAATGAAGTTGGCTTAAAAGACAGAATTGGGTGATGATTGCACAGGAAGGTTAATATTTTGTCTGAGGCTGATGATGAGAATCTGATTAGTTTTGCAGGTAAAATTGAAACTTTCACCTGTTAATAGTAGATGAAAAATCTCACTAATGACATTTAAATGAATCCCATCTGCAGCATGAATGTCTATGTTAAATTTTAAGGCGGTATTTCAGCTCTGTCACTAGAGACGCTGCATCCAAACAACCAAAACAAGCCAGAAAGTATAACTCTGAAAACTTCTCATAGAGCAATGCAATAACATATCTTGATGCTCCAACTGTTAAAAACAAAAAAAAAACAAGAGATATTTTTTTCATCTTTGTTTTTTTTATATTTTAATATTAATCTAAAAAGCAGAATTCCTCCAGATTTTTTCCTCTGGAGTCTCTCCGAGGTTGCTGCTAACTCTAATTGCCTCCTTCTGAAGCCTTCACACAGGATGTCAGATGTGTTTCAGCCTCTGAGCCCAGCTTATGCTTAGAGAAGCCAGAGCTTATTAAAACAATGTGGATCTTGTTAGAAAAAAATCTTGCGGCGAGGCCTTTCTTGTTTCCATGACTGTTTTCAGTGTGGATGACAGAGACACGGGGAATTAGACAAAAAAAAAAAAAAAAAAAATGGAGTGACACACCCGCGGTAAGTGGACAAGTAGAGGGTTCCTCATCTGGCTCTCTGACAGGATGCATGAGAGAGAGGTTTGTTGCTGTGAGTGTTTTATTATATTCATGCTTCTTTTCTATGATAAATGGACTCCACTCTCCTCTCACACAGTGTTTTAATTTTGACGTGTGTGGGTTTGGGAGGCTGAGCTGCCAACCGTGTGATTAGTGGATGACCAGCTCTACCTCCTCAACCACAGCTGCATCATTACCTCAGATATATACTTTTTTTTTATTCATGTAATTTTATAATTCTGTCTCTGGGAGGGGAGGGGTTATAATGTTGTGCATTTGTGTGACACTGCTGCTCAAACTGAATTCTGCTCTTAGTCAGTGATTATGTTGTACTTTATTTTAATTCAATATATTTTCCTTTTCACGTCTTAATTGTGGGTTTGAAAGGTGCAACACAAACAAACTTACATTGCATTCTGTCTTAAAGAGGACACACATGCACATTTCCATCTCTGTATTTATATTCTGGAGCTCTAAAGAGGAAATATCTTACTGTATGGTTTCCAGTTAAAAACTCCTTATTTATCTTCTACTGTTCCTTTATGCAGCCGCTCAGTTCAGCCTCTGTCTATTAACAGGCTGTTTTTGCTCCTGTCTCTTTAAGGCCCGCCCCCCTCCTTGCTCCTGATGCTCTGATTGGTCGGCTTCAGGAAGCTACTTAAATAAACAGTAAGTTTGCTTTTGCTCTTTACTTAAAATGGAAACTTCTCAAATACAACCAAAGAACCTGAATCTGATCTGAAATGTGCATGCAGACAGTGTAAACAACCTTAGCAACGGCCTTAGCAACCAATTCTATTTTTTTGGAGCCTGAATCGGATCTGAAAATGTGCATGCAGACAGTGTAAACAACCTTAGCAACGGCCTTAGCAACCAATGCTATTTTTTTTAGGGGCCTGAATCGGATCTGAAAATGTGCATGCAGACAGTGTAAACAACCTTAGCAACGGCCTTAGCAACCAATGCTATTTTTTTTAGGGGCCTGAATCGGATCTGAAAATGTGCATGCAGACAGTGTAAACAACCTTAGCAACGGCCTTAGCAACCAATGCAATTTTTTTTAGGGGCCTGAATCCGATCTGAAAATGTGCATGCAGACAGTGTAAACAACCTTAGCAACGGCCTTAGCAACCAATGCAATTTTTTTTGTTGGTGCAGATGAAAACTAACCTCTTTGCTAACTTTGACGCATTAACATTATAGTGTATGAACTAAAATATTGATTAATGTGTTACTGCCCCTGCCAAGTAAATATTTCATAAGAAAATTGAATAAATAAACACTATATTTGAACAATCTGATGTCATCACGAGAAGGATATAGAGGTAAAATGTGCAAATGGAGCATTTTCACATCTATTAACCTCAAGTTTTAATATCTTTGAGCATGTTTAATATAGATATCCAACATTATAACAGTATAAAAATAACAGTAAATCACAAAAAACATGGTACGTCCCCTTTAACCCTTTCATGCATAGTGCAGGCCAGCTATTCAAAAGCTGTTTAATTACATATATGGATGGATTTTGATGGCATACTGGCGCTTTAACCACCACAGTAGACACTAGTGCATCATCCCATACACTACCATTTAATCTGCAGCAGTTATTTTAAAGTAAAGTAATGTAATATGATGAAAAAAATTATAGTTCAACACTTATTTATCATAATTCTTGCATGTAAGGGTTACAAAGAAAGACAATGTGCAATGCAACCTTGTTTAACTCTTTAAAAAAGCAACAAAGAAGTGATTGTGCATGCTAAAGGATTAGTCACCATAACAAGAATCATCTCACACACTGTATATACACACTATATATACACACATATGTGAAGTTGTGTGTGAGCTGAGCCTTTTAATCATGGCCTGTCTCTCTGTCTCCGCCCCTCAGCAGAGCAGCAGCGTAGATATCTGCATGTATTCCTAATGGGATCCTATGTAATGTAATGTAATGTATGCAGGCTGAGTCATGTCTGTGCACACTGATCAAAAAGCAGCTTGGCTCATAGATGACATGTGGTCTCTGTGTGTGTGTGTGTGTGTGTGTGTGTGTGTGTGTGTGTGTGTACCGCTAACCCCAGTTGACTCTTTAATGGAGCTGGCGTCGTCACATTAACATGTTAAAGTCTCGGTTCGCCTTCTCCAACATGCAGGTCAGACGTTTATAGTGTGGAGGGAGATGAGCCATGTGTGTTTGATGCTTTTATATACAGATATGTTCTCTCTCTGTGTGTGTGTGTGTGTGTGTGTGTGTGCAGTGTGTGTGTGTGTGTGTGTGTGTGTGTGTGTGTAGTGTGAGTGTGTGTGTGTGCAGTGTGAGGATGAGACAGATGGTGATTTAGTGTAACTGTGCTAATTAAACGAGAGTTTGTCCATCCATCCATTCATCCTTCTACTCATCCATCCATCCATTCATCCTTCTACTCATCCATCCATCCATTCATGCATCAATCTGTGCATTCAGCCATCCATCTGTGCATCCTTTCATTCATTCATCCATCTATCCACTCATTCATTCATCCATCCATCCATTCACTCATTCATGCATCCATCATCCATCCATCCACCTATCTATTCATCCATCCACCCACTTATCTACACATCCATTCATCCATCCAACCATCCATCCATCTATGCATCCTCTCATCCATCCATCCATCCATCCATGCATTCATCCATCTATCCATCCACTTATCTATGCATCCATCCATCCATCCTCTGATCCATCCATCCATCCACTCATTCATTCATGCATCCATCCATCCATCCATCCATCTGTTCACCCATCTATTCATCCATCCATCCATCCATCCATCCATCCACTACTCCAGAACTGAATCACAGTGACATCAGACTGAGTAAGGAAACCCAAACATCCGTCACCATGACAACCCCTCTATCTCCTCCTGCAGGATCCTGTTTGTCCCCAGTCCAGAAGAGATGTGTAATCCCTCCAGCAGGTTCTGGTTCTGCCTCAGTGTCTCCTACCAGCTGGACCAACCTTGTGTGTGTGTGTGTGTGTGTGTGTGTGTGTATGTGTGTGTGTGTATGTGTGTGTGTATGTGTGTGTGTGTGTGTGTGTGTGTGTGTGTGTGTGTGTGTGTGTGTGTGTGTGTGTGTCTATAGAACATAACAATAAAGAGAAGTGATGGCTGACTGCTGGTACCATTAACCCTCATGTTGTCCTCCCGGGTCAAATTGACCCTGTCTCTTTTGACTGTTCCTTCTTTCCTTCCTTCTTCCCTCTTTCTTTCCTTCCTCCTCCTTCCTTCCTTCCTTCCTTCCTACCTTACTCCTTTCCTTCCTTCCTTCCTTATTTCTTTCTTTCCTTCCTTCCTTCCTTCTCTCCTAAATTCCTTCCTCTTTTTGTCCTTACTCATTTCCTTCCTTCCTTCCTTCCTCCCTCCTTCCCTCCCTCCCTCCCTCGTTACTCCTTTCCTTCCTTCTTTCCTTGCTTCCTTCCTCTTTTCCTCGTTACTCCTCTGTCCTTCCCTGACCTGAGGACAACAGGAGGGTTAACTGAACATGGCTGCTGTCTGATACTGGTCGGGGAAAAAGAAGAGAAAAGGCCAGAGAAGCATTGGCCTCCAACTTCTCTCACACATTTAACACACACACACACACACAGAGAGACAGAAGAAATAGAGGTATGCAAGCTTCAAACTTCAGCACACACACACACACACACACACACACACACACACACACACACTCCCAGATTAACACGTCAGGTGTAAACTCCACTTTTCCTCCCCTCAGGTTAAAACTAATGACCTCAGGGAGGAACACAGCATACAGGTACTAATTCCTACCTGAGAACGACGACGTGAGCTTCAATTTAAAAGACGAGAAGAGAAGAAGAGAAGCTGAAAAAGAGACGGAGAGACAAACAAACAGGTTGCTCGACCTGCTCGAGGAAAGGAGGGAGGGGGGAAGGAAGGAAGCGAGGAAGGAAGGGAAGGAGGGAAGGAAGGAAGGGACTAAAGGAAAGAAGGCAGGGAGGAAGGAATGAGAGAGAGAGAGGAAGGAACAACAGAAGGAAGGAAGGGGGATGGAGGAAGGAATGAAGGAAGGGAGGAAAGGAAATAAGGAAGGGAGGAAGGAAGGATGGAGGAAAGAAGTAAGTAAGGAAGGAAGGTAGGAGGGAGGGAGGAAAGAACGACGTGAGCTTCAATTTAAAAGACGAGAAGAGAAGAGAGAAGCTGAAAAAGAGACGGAGAGACAAACAAACAGGTTGCTCGACAAGAATGATAATTAAAAAGAAAAGAAAGAGCCGACAGACAGGGTGGGAAACACATGGAGAGAGAGAGAGAGAGAGAGAAGATGGATTGAAAGGGAGGGGAGACAGACAAGAGACAGGGGGAAGGGGGAGAAGAGGGGGAGAAGAAGGGAGGAGGAGGAGGGGGCAGAAAGGGATGGATGAGAAGATGAAAGATTAAGCATGGAGGAATGTTAAGTGTAGCTTAAGCGTGTGTACAGAACGGGGGATTTATGGGTAGCGTACGCTCAGGGCAAAATAGTTTCAGAATTATTAAACGAGTTCAATTAAAGTAATATAAGGGGAGAGAAGAGAGAGGCTGTGTGGGTGGGAGGAGTATGGAGGGATGAGGGGGGAGGAGGGAGGGGGGGTCTTTACACACCCCCATCAACTTTGATTTATGAATACCTTCTTTTCTTCTCTTCTTCCTGCAGTGTGTTCGTCATGCCCCTTGTCTCTCTCTCTCTCTCTCTCTCTCTCTGTCTCTACCTCTCTCTATCTCTCTCTCTCTCTCTAACTCTCCTCCTTCCTCTCTCTCTCCTCCTTTCTCTCTCTCTCTTCTTACCTCCCTCTCTCACTCTCTCTCTCTCTCTCTCTCTCTCGCTCCCCTCCTCTCTCTCTCCCTCTCTCTCTCTCTCTCCTTACCTCCCTCCCTCTCTCTCTCTCTCTCTCTCTCTCTCTCTCCTCCTTCCTCTCTCTAACTCTCTCTCTCTATCTCACTCACTCACTCACTCTCTCTCTCTCTCCCTCCCGCTCCCCTCCTCTCTCTCTCTCTCCTTACCTCCCTCCCTCCCGCTCCCCTCCTCTCCCTCTCTCTCTCTCTCTCCCTCCCTCCCTCTCTCTCTCCCTCCCGCTCCCCTCCTCTCTCTCTCTCTCCAACTCTCTCTCTCTCTAACTCTCTCTCTCTTTCTCTTTCTCTTTCTCTTTCTCTCTCTCTCTCTCTCACTCTCTCACTCTCTCTCTCTCTCTCTCCTGGCAGCAGTGTACATCTATTTTCCTTTTTTTCTTTTTTTTTTTCTTTTACCTCCCTTCAGTTTTTACTTTAATTCAGCGTGATGGTAAATTACGTCTGGGTTTACTCAGTGTTACAGCGTAGCCTCGAGACAACTAGAATACGTAAGCACACCCAAAATGAACATTCACAATGCTGTAATAATAATTCCTGCTGTTCACACTGACTGGGAGGAAATCCCTTCATAATGCACATAATGTCTTTTTCTTAATATACTTCCACCACAGAGAAACAGGAAACACTAAAAAAAACTGTAAATGACTGCTGGAGCTGAATATATTTGTTGAAGCTCACTATTTGGCATCCCTTGTGCTGATGGGTTCATAAAGCAGCTCACTTTTTCCCATCCTCAATGTTAATGGATTTATAATTCTGCTCACTATTTGGCATCTTTTTTTGCAGATTATGTTTATAAAGCAGCTCACTATTTGGCATCCTGCGTGGTGATAGGTTTTTCAAAGTGACAACTCACCATTCTGCATCCCTTGTGCTGATGGTTTATAACACAGCTCACTATTTGGCATTCTGTATGTTGGTGGGTTTTAAATGCAGCTCACTATTTAACATCTCTTCTGTTGCTGGTAGTTATAAAGCAGCTCACTATTTGGCTTCCTGTCTGGTGATGGATTTACAAAATAGCTCAACATTTGGCATCCTACCTATTGATGGGTGGCTCACTATTTGGCATCCCTTGTGCTGATAGGTTCATAAAGCAGCTCACTTTTGATGGATTTATAATTCTTCTCACTATTTGGCATCTTTTTTTGCTGATTATGTTTTTAAAGCAGCTCACTATATGGCATCCTGCCTGCTGACTGGTTTATACATGGCTCACTATATGGCATCCTACCTGCTGATGGGTTTATGCATGGCTCACTATATGGCATCCCACCTGTTGATGGGTTTATACATGGCTCACTATATGGCATCCCATCTGTTGATGGGTTTATACATGGCTCACTATATGGCATCCTGCCTGCTGATGGGTTTATACATGGCTCACTAAATGGCATCCTGCCTGCTGATGGGTTTTCAAAGTGACAACTCACCATTCTGCATCCCTTGTGCTGATGGTTTATAACACACAGTTCACTATTTGGCATTCTGCATGTTGATAGGGAAGGAAAGAAGGAACAGTCAAAACAGACAGGGTCAATTTGACCCGGAGGACGACAGGAAGGTTAACTAGCTGATAACAACCATACAATATCAATATGATAAAAATCAGTATTTGTAGGAAGCTCAGGACTAAAACACAGCTGGTAATCTGCTGCTAATACACAACCAGAGAGGCCCTAACAACCTGTAACCTCAGCCCCATTTACACCTCTCATCTTTCCTTCCACCTTTCCTTCCTTCCTACCTTCCTCTTTGCTGCTAATACACAACCAGAGAGGCCCTAACAACCTGTAACCTCAGCCCCATTTACAGCTCACTGATCATTCGTCATACATGAGCTTGAACTGATCTGGGATCAGATAAATGCTTCAACAGCTCCATGCATCTTCTGTTCCTCTGAATGTGTTGAAATCTCCAGAGTGGCTTTAATGCTACAGCTAATTTCAGAGGAACTTCAGCTGCAGCATTAACACAGAGGAATGTACAAGCTCCTTCCATACTACCTTCTTTCTGTCCTTCCTTCCTTCCCTCTGTCCTTCTTTCCTTCCTTCTGTCCTTCATTTCCTTCCTTCCTTCCTTCTTTCCATTTATCCTTCTTTTCCTTCCTTCTGTCCTTCTTTTCCTTCCTCCCTTCCACCTTTCCTTCCTTCCTATCTTCCTTTCTGTCTTGCTTCCTCCCTTCCTTCTCTCCTTACTGCCTTCCTCTTTTCGTTCCGCCTTCCTTACTCCTTTACTTCCTCATTCCTTCCTTCTTTCCTTCCTCTTTTCCTATCTCCCTCATTTCCTTCCTTCCTCCTTTCATTCCACCTTTCCTTCCTTCCTACCTTCCTTTCTACCTCTACCAGAGAGGCCATAATAACCTGCTCACTGATCATTCGTCATACATGTGCTTGAACTGATCTGGGATCAGATAAACACTTCAACAGCTCCATGCATCTTCTTTCTATCTTCCTTCCTCCCTTCCTTCTCTCCTTACTGCCTTCCTCTTTTCCTCCCTCCTTCCTCCCTCCTTTACATCCTCGTTCCTTCCTTCTTTCCTTCCTTCCTTCCTTCCTTCCTTGGCTTGAACTGATCGAGGATCAGATAAACGCTTCAACAGCTCCATGCACCTTCTGTTCCACTGAATGTGTTGAAACCTCCAGAGTGGCTTTAATGCTACAGCTAATTTCAGAGTCTCTTCAGCTGCAGCATTAACACACAGGAATGTACAAGCTGTTTCCATACTTCCTTCCTTCCTTACTTCTTTCTGTCCTTCCTTCCTTCTGTCCTTCCTTCTTCCTGCCTTCATTCTGTCCTTCCTTCCATCTATCCTTCTTTTTCTTCCTTCCATCTGTCCTTCCTTCTTTCTGTCCTTCCTTCCGTCCTTCTTTCGGTCCTTACTTCCATCTGTCCTTCCTTCCGTCCTTCTTTCTGTCCTTCCATCTGTCCTTCCTTCTTCCTGTCCTTCCTTCCGTCCTTCTTTCTGTCCTTCCTTCCATCTGTCCTTCCTTCTGTCCTTCTTTCTGTCCTTCCTGCTGTCCTTCCTTCCGTCCTTCTTTCTGTCCTTCCTTCTGTCCTTCCTTCCGTCCTTCCTTCCATCTATCCTTCTTTTCCTTCCTTCCTTCTTTCTGTCCTTCCTTCTGTCCTTCCTTCCGTCCTTCCTTCCATCTATCCTTCTTTTCCTTCCTTCCTTCCATCTATCCTTCTTTTCCTTCCTTCCTTCTTTCTGTCCTTCCTTCTGTCCTTCCTTCCGTCCTTCCTTCCATCTATCCTTCTTTTCCTTCCTTCCTTCCATCTATCCTTCTTTTCCTTCCTTCCATCTGTTCTTCTTTCCTACCTTCTGTCCTTCCTTCCATCTGTCCTTCCTCCCTCCCTCCCTCCCTTCCTTCCTTCCTTCCTTCCTTGTTTTCCTTCCTTCTATCCTTCTTTTCCTTCCTTCTGTCCTTCTTTTCCTTCTTTCCATCTGTCCTTCCTATCTCCCTTCCACCCTTCCTTCCTTCCTTCCTTCCTTCCTTCCATCTATCCTTCTTTTCCTTCCTTCCAGCTATCCTTCTTTTCCTTCCTTCCATCTGTCCTTCCTCCCTCCCTTCCTTCTTTCTGTCCTTCCTTCCTTCCTTTTTTCTATCTCCCTCTTTTCCTCCTTCCTTCCTTCCTTCCTCCTTTCTTCCACCTTTCCTTCCTTCCTACCTTCTTTCTACCTCCACCAGAGAGGTCCTAACAACCTGTAACCTCAGCTCCATTTACAGCTCACTGATCATTCGTCATACATGAGCTTAAACTGATCTGGGATCAGATAAACGCTTCAACAGCTCCATGCACCTTCTGTTCCTCTGAATGTGTTGAAATCTCCAGAGTGGCTTTCTGTCCTTCCTTCCTCCCTCCTTCCTTCCTCCCTTCCTTCCTTCTGTTCCTCTGAATGTGTTGAAACCTCAGAGTGGCTTTCTGTCCTTCCTTCCTCCCTCCTTCCTTACTCCTTCCTTCCTTCTGTTCCACTGAATGTGTTGAAACCTCCAGAGTGGCTTTAATGCTACAGCTAATTTCAGAGGAACTTCAGCTGCAGCATTAACAACCTTCCATACTTCCTTCCTTCCTTCTTTCTGTCATTCCTTCTTTCTGTCCTTCCTTCCTTCCATCTATCCTTCATATCCTTCCTTCTGTCCTTCTTTTCCTTCCTTCCATCTGTCCTTCCTCCCTCCCTCCCTTCCTCCCTCCCTTCCTTCCTTCCTTCCTTCCTTCCATCTATCCTTCTTTTCCTTCCTCCTGTCCTTCTTTTCCTTCCTTCCATCTATCCTTCTTTTCCTTCCATCTATCCTTCTTTTGCTTCCTTCCATCTGTCCTTCTTCCATCCTTCCACCTTTCCTTCCTTCCTACCTTCCTTTCTATCTTCCTTCCTCCTTCCTTATCTCCTTACTGCCTTCCTCTTTTCCTCCCTCCTTCCTTACTCCTTTACTTCCTCATTCCTTCCTTCTTTCCTTCTCTTTTCCTATCTCCCTCCTTTTCTTCCTTCCTCCTTTCCTTCCACCTTTCCTTCCTTCCTACCTTCCTTTCTATCTCTACCAGAGAGCCCTAACAACCTGTAACCTCAGCCCCATTTACAGCTCACTTATCATTCGTCATACATGAGCTTGAACTGATCTGGGATCAGATAAATGCTTCAACAGCTCCATGCACCTTCTGTTCCACTGAATGTGTTGAAATCTCCAGAGTGGCTTTAATGCTACAGCTAATTTCAGAGGAACTTCAGCTGCAGCATTAACACAGAGGAATGTAGGAGCTGTTTCCACTGATGTAGACTCACTTCAGAGGTGTAAAACATTACATACGCGTATACTGGGAAAAAAAAAAAGAAAGAAATGCATTTAGAGCTTTTCATCGCCTCCTTAGGTGGTCTGAAATATTAGATGTCAATCCATTTGAAATGCTTCTGGGTGCATTTACGCTCAGCTCTTTCCTGATATGCGTTTGTAATTCGAGCCGCCCAGAGATGCGTGAACTTTAACTTTAGACTCCAGCTCCGACACTGCAGTCATTTGACGGTATTCAAAAGAACAAATTATGTAATTCAAGAAGACAAATTACTCATATTTCCACATGTATTAAAACAAAAGGTTCAAGTAGTGGCATGTATAAGGGTTTCACACTGTTTGCAAAAGGTGGAAAAAAACTAAAACAAGTCGGGAGTAAGAAGAAGAAACAAAAAGCTTTACCTCCTTTCCTTCCTTCCTTCTTTCCTCTTTCTCTTCTTCTCCCTTCCTTCTTTCCTCCTTCCTTCCCCTTTCTTTCCTCCTTCCTCCTCCTTTCTTTCCTTCCTCCCCCCTGTGCTTCTTCTTCCTGCTTTCCTTCCTTCCTTCATTATCTCCTCCTTTCCTTCCTTCTCTCTCCCTTTCATTCCTTCCTCCCCCTGTTCTTCCTTCTTTCCCCTTTCATTCCTTCCTCCCCCGTTCTTCCTTCTTTCTCCCTTTCTTTCCTTCATCCCTTCCTTCCTCCGTCCTCCCTTCCTTCTTTCCCCCTTTCTTTCCTTCATCCCTTCCTTCCTCCTTCCTTCTCATTCCTTTCCTTCTTTCCTTCCTTCCCTCCCCTTTCTTTCCTTCCTTCCTCCCTCCTTCCTTCCTTCTTCCTTCCTTCCTCACTCCTTTCCTTCCTTCTTTCCCCCTTTCATTCCTTCCTCCCCCCTGTTCTTCCTTCTTTCCCCCTTTCTTTCTTTCCTTCCTCCCTTCCTTCTTTTCCTTCCGCCCTCCCTCCTTTCCTTCCTTCCCTCCCTCCCTCCCTCCCTCCCTCCTTCCTTTCTTCCTTCCTTCCTCCCTCCTTTCCTTCCTTCTTTCCCCCTTTCTTCCTCCCTCCCTCCTTCCTTTCCTTCCTTCCCTCCCTCCCTCCTTCCTTCCTTCCCCCTTCTTTCCTTCCTTCCTTCTTCCTTCCTTCCTTCATTCTCTCCTCTTTCCTTCCTTCTTCCTTCCTCCCTCCTTTCCTTCCTTCTTTCCCCTTTCTTTCTTTCCTTCCTCCCTTCCTTCTTTCCTTCCTTCCCCCTTTCTTCCTTCCTTCTTCCTTCCTTCCTTCCTTCCCTCCCTCCCCTTTCTTTCCTTCCTTCCTCCTTTCCTTCCTTCCTCCCTCCTTTCCTTCCTTCTCAAAAGAAAGACAGAGAACAAGAGCGAGAGAGAGAGAGAGAGAGAGCGAGCGAGAGAGAGAGAGAACGAGAAAAAGAGAGAGAGAGAGAGAGAGAGAGAGAGAGAGAGAGGGGATAGATGTATTGCAGTAAGTACTAACATGCATAAGGCTTCACACAGTTTCCAAAAGGTGTATTAGGAAAAAAACTTTAAAACTATTGAATCTTGACGGGATTCCTTGCAACAAGTCAGAGTGAGAAGAAGAAGAAGAAGAAAAAACCCTTCCCTGCAGAGACCCCCGGTTCTTCTTCTGCCAGGCGGACATCTGTATTCCTACGTTGTAAAAGTGTCATGAAAGGCGATACGTCCATGAATACTCCCCGCGGGAGTCTAAAGACCTGTGTTTTCAGACCATGGGATTTGTACCATATCACCAGCTCTTGAAACGCCTGACACAGTCCATCCGAGTCAAGATGCCCCCCCCCCAAGCCCTCACCCCCCCTCCCCTCACCCCCCCCCACCCCTTTCCCTTAAACTGCCCCTTCCCTTACCCTCACCCCCCTCCCCTCTCTTAAACTTTTTTTGTGGGTTTTTTTTAACCCTCCTGTCGTCCTCCCGGGTCAAATTGACCCCATCTCTCTTTTTGACTGTTCCTTCCTCCTTCCTTGATTCCATCTATCCTTCTTTCCTTCCTTCCTTCCTTCCTTTCATCTATCCTTCTTTTCCTTCCTTCCTTCTGTCCTTCTTTCCTTCCTTCCTTCCTTCCTCTTTTCCTCCCTCTGTCCTTCTTGTCTTCCTTCTCTCCTTACTTCCTTCCCCTTTCCCTCCCTCCCTTCCTTCCTTCCATCTATCCTTCTTTTCCTTCCTCTTTCCCTACCTCCCTCCTTCCTCCCTTCCTGCTTCTGGCATTCTTTTCCTTCCTTCCTTCATTCTTCCTCTTTTTCCTCCCTCCCTCTGTTTTTTCCTCCCTCCCTCCTTTCCTTCATTCCACCTTTCCTTCCTCCATGGATTTGTACCATATCACCAGCTCTTGAAACGCTGACACAGTCC
>NC_070588.1:2995083-2998855 GCF_027409825.1 Scomber japonicus | reverse complement strand
TATTAACATGTTCTTGTGGGTTCTTTATGGGTTTTCCATCATATTTAATTCAGACTTAATTGACTAATTATCTCAACATTACTTAAATATCTTTCTTAGACATCTACAAACACTCTGTGCTTCTTAACACAACATCTTCTCCTTCTCATTTCTTCTCCCTCATTAAAGAAATCCAGAAGTTATGAATATGCAAACACTTTTTTTAGTCAATTTTAACCCTTTCCTGATGTCTCCTCCTTCAAAATAAAGTCCATTTTCAGTATTTGTGCACTGAAAGGTTCAAATTGTCTCATCACACTGGCCCTCAATTGGCTCCAAATTATCAGCAGCAACTACAATTACAGTCAACACAGCCACATGTAACATAAAAATTAGGTCTTTCAAACGATTAATTTTTTAAATCGAGATTAATCGCAGAATTTCCATAGTTAATCGAGATTAATGGCGTTTTGAATTGCATGTTTAAAATCCTGTTATTTCCATTTGAAGGCAGTTTTAAGCCCATAATGTAAAGCATTTCTTACCAGAGTGTCTTAACTGGGAATCAATCACGGCTCTGCTGCGACTCCCACACTCCAAAATGGTCCTTTGGTGGAGCTGAGGCTGGCTTGGCTGCACCTGGGTGTTTAGCGTGGAGGTGCTAACTCAAACTCCACGTACTCCGGTGGTAGTTAAACTCCGTTTGACACAGGTTGCATTTTACTTTTGACTTGTCAACTGAAGCGTCTGGAAGTGTTTTAAAGTTAAACAAGCCGTTCAAAGTCCAGTAGCTCTCTTACTTTCCATCAGCGCGGTAGGTTTACTGCAGGAGGCCACTTCAAAGCATAGCGCTACAGCTAGAGGAGCCGTCTACGGGGGAGGAGAAGGGACAAAAAGGCTTGCAACATTAAATGAGATTAAAAAAAATTAACGCGTTATGGATTGCATTAATCTAATCACGATTAACGTTAACGCTGACAGCCCCAATAAACTAACTCATTTCTTAACTATCAACAGGGGGGGAAAAAACTTTAATTACTAAAATACCCCAAAAACTGTACTAACCCTCCTGTTGTACTTTGGCCCAGCAGACAAAAGGTGTTAACTCAAAAATGAGGTGTATATTAATTTAAATGAGGCCTATTGATCATAATTTTCCATACATATGAGTAAAACTTGTGGTATTAAGTCGGATTATAGTTTGATAAACATATTATTAGGTGATTATTTTTATACCTTTATGATTTATAAATAGTTAAACCAGACTGGGTCAAAGGTCAAAAGACAACAGGAGGGTTAATAAAACAAACATGCGTATCTAAAAGAGACACTCCTTAAACTCC
Organism: Scomber japonicus; assembly: GCF_027409825.1. Lineage (NCBI taxonomy): Eukaryota > Metazoa > Chordata > Actinopteri > Scombriformes > Scombridae > Scomber > Scomber japonicus. Next base: position 2,997,533 of record NC_070588.1, on the reverse strand, counting down.
TTACACTGGAGATTTAATGTGAGAAACTTTCCTCCTTTCACTATCAAACTACTCATTCATCATTCAGCACAAAGAAGAGAGTCACTTTAAAGCTTTTAATCTTATAAGCTTTAAAAATAGAAAAGAAAATGTAAACAGCATTCCTCCGTTCATATCAACTCATCTCAGTTACGTAATGAACTTTAAACTATTGACCTTGTTTGGTTTCTGTTGTTCTTTATCAGGAAGAAAGTCTCACGGGTCAACTATTAATAACTTAGTGTGATAAAGTAGGTAAGAAGAAACCATTTATCTCCATTTATCTCCATTTTCACTATAAATATCATCTATTTTATTCATTTAACTCTGCTGTTTGATTGTAATCAGTATCTTACAGACACACATACTATCATAGGTTTGCATTATATATGATTACAGTTCATATTCCAGCTGATTCTTTGGTTAAAGTCAGAATAAATATGTGTTCTGAGTTTGACATACCACAGAAAAGTGTGTTGTTAACCACCCCTGCCAAATTTGAATGATAATATATGAAATTAGGCTTCAAAGTTGTGTAAAATCAGCCTCTTTCTCTGCTCCCAAACGCTGTGGGCGTGGCCGCTGAGTCCGCTGAAGACCCGCCCCCTACCAAGTGTCACCTGTCAATCAAAGTCACCACCTCTACCAGAAACATGGACGCTATGTTTGAGAGCTTTCTGCGGCTAGCTCAGCGGCTAACTCGGCTGCTAGCTCGGCGGCTAACTCGGCTGCTAGCTCGGCGGCTAACTCGGCTGCTAGTTCGGCGGCTAACTTGGCAGCTAACTCAGTGGCTAACTCAGCTAACTGTAGACTGTAGTAGTAGTGTGTGTGCTGAATGTATTTATACCTCTACAGCAGCAGGGGGCGGGTTTATGCTAATCACTAAATCCTGAACACAGAAATGTTGAAACACAGTTTGTGAAGCCTAGCTCCACAATTCAAATCTAAATGGTTGAAATGCTTTTTACATCTTTTTTAGAAAAAATACATTTATGACCTATTTAATGTGTTTAGAAGAAAATGTCTGAATTCCACTTTACACAGTCACAGACACACAAGAGTAGGTTTAGATTCATGTTGTTTTTTTCCTCTCTTCCACTTTACAAATCACTCCTTGAGACAGCTGATAACCTTCCCTTCTTCTTCTTCTTCTTCTTCTTCTTCCTCGTAGCTAAAGAAAGGCTAACCACATCCTGTACTTATCAAACCAGACGATGAGGAGCTGATATCGATCTCCTTCATCATCGCTGCTCTTCAGACAGAAAGCCTCCAGCCGTAAATATGTAAGAAAGAAATAATCCTGTTTTTTTTATATCATTATTTTCACCTTTTCTTTCTGTTCTGATCTGTTTTTCTCGTCCTTGAAGGTTTTTTATTGTGTATTTTTCGACCTGTGCACCGACTACTGGCTATTTTAAACTTTCCACATCAATCGAATTTAATCTAATTTAATCTAATCTAACCTAATCTACATGTCCACTATCTCTGTCCTGTGTCTGTTGCTCAGTGTGCATCAAGGCAAGGTTGTTCAGTTCTCTCTCTATCCCTCTATCCCTCTCTCTCTCTCTCTCTCTCTCTGTGTCTCTACCTCTCTCTATCTATCTCTCTCTATCCCTCTCTCTCTCTCTCTTTGTCCTCAAGTCAAGGAAGAAGGAAGGAAGGATGGAGGGAGGGAGGAAGGAAGGAAAGGAGAAGGAAGGAAAGGAGGGAAGGAAGGAAGGAAAGAAAGAAAGGAGGGAGAAGGGAAGGGAGGAAATGAAAGGAAAGAATGAAAGGAAGGAAGGAAGGTAAGAGGGAGAGAGGAAAGAAGGAAAGAAGGAAGGAAGAAGGAAGGAAAGGAGGGAGGAAGGAAGGGAGGGAGCAGAGAGGGAGGAAAGGAGGGAGGAAGGAGGGAAGGAAAGAAGGAAGGAAGGAGGGAAGGAGAACGGAATGAAATGAGGGAAGGAAGGACGGAAAGACAGGAGGGAGGAAGGAAGGGAGGGAGAGAGGAAAGAAGGAGGGAGGAAGGTCTCTCTCTCTCTCTCTCTCTTTCTTTCTCCCCTTACCTACCTCCCTTCCTTCTTTCCTTCCTCTTTTCCTTTATCCCTCCCTCCTTCCTTCTTTCCTCCGTTCTTCCTTCCTCCCTTCCTCTCTCTTTTCCTTCCTTCTTCCTCCCTCCTTCTCTCTTTCTTTCTTCCCCTTACCTACCTTCCTCCCTTCCTTCTTTCCTTCCTCCCTTCCTCTTGTTCCTTTCTCCCTCCCTCCTTCCTTCTTTCTTCCTCCCTTCCTTCCTTACTTACTTGACTTGAGGACAACAGGAGGGTTAATAAGTTATAATCTTAAAAACATGAACATTTAAATAAGATTAAGTCCTATTTTAACAGACGGCCAGACGTCTTGTCTGATCTGTGCTGTTATCTTATTATATTTTACTTCATTAAATCTTCATGTTT
>NC_070588.1:2957583-2987583 GCF_027409825.1 Scomber japonicus | reverse complement strand
CTCTTTGTCTGTCGAAACAGGAAGTTAAGCACTGGCCCAGAACCAACACTGGAACTGCTTTGGTGAAAAAGGGTTATATGAGAACCTGGATGGTCAAAAAGTATGAAGAGTGTGAAACTATGGACACTTCTAACCCTCAATGGTCGCCATCTTGGCTCCGTAGCAGAAAAAGGAAGGACTATGGATGTATAAAGAGAACTGGAGCCATATTCATTCCTATGAAACCAGCTAAAAAATGGTTCTTCTTCTTCTGCTTTGCTTGTTCATCATTATTAAAAAGAGCTAGAGTTAAAAAACTAATGGATGAGAAGACAAACTAAATAAGATAATAATAACAAATAAAGTTTCTGCAGCAGACTGTGAGGCATTGTGGTGATGTGGAGCCCGTTGAGGATTCACATTATGCCGCTTTAATTGCTGCGTTGCTTGAAGTGGAACGATCCTACAAACCGGGACGAATACACTACGACTATGCTGGAATGTCAACACTCACATTTATTCATTTCTCCTCTCTCTTTTGTTTCTCCGATCGCGTCTTCTGAACTGAACCGAGAGAAGAGTCGAGTCATTACAGCGAGACTGAACAGTGATGCACAAGTGAAGTTTAGCTTTCAGGAGTTTATAAAAGGAACTCTAGCAGCTTATTTTGGGGGGGAAATATAAATGTAGTTGAACTCTCTGCTTATGCTCAATAGGCCTCATTTAAAGGAAACTTCCCGGCTCAAAATTGATGGTTTCTCACTGATTTTTTTAAAGCATAAAACAATAAGATATTAAATAGAAGCGTTCCCAGTTGGACATTTCAATGGGAACGCTTCCTTAAAGTCTGTGTAAAGTAAGAATAAATATGTGTTCTGAGTTTGACATACCACAGAAAAGTGTGTTGTTAACCACCCTGCTAAATTTCAATGATTAAAAAAATCGCCAAATATATGAAATTAGGCTTCAAAGTTGTGTAAAAATCAGCCTCTTTCTCTGCTCCCAAACGCTGAAGCCCCGCCCCCTACCAAGTGTCACCTGTCAATCAAAGTCACCACCTCTACCAGAAACATGGATGCTACGTCTGAGAGCTTTACGCTGCTAACTCAGCGGCTAGCTCTCCGGCTAACTCAGCTAACTGGCTAACTGTAGACTGTAGTAGTAGTAGTGTGTGCTGAATGTATTCATACCTCTACAGCAGCAGGGGCGGGCTTCTTTCCTTCTGTCCTTCTTCCCTTTCTTTCATCTTTCCTTTTGTCCTTCCTTCCTTCCTTTCGTCCATCCATCCATTTGTCCTTCCTTCCTTTCGTCCATCCATCCATTCGTCCTTCCTTCCTTCCTTCCTTCCTGCAACAAATTTCAAAATAGCATATATACTGACTTTTATTGACTAGTTTGGCTCGAACTCTAAAAGAACGCTGGATCCTACAATTCCCATAATGCTTTGCTCCATTTAACTCAGAGCTGGGAATTACAGGATAGAAGTCAAGACAACCTACGCCTGATTTAACCCTTAAACAGGCAACGTGCACCAGGAGATACAGACTCTTTAAACTTCCTGTCGTCCTCCCGGGTCAAATTGACCCCTTCTGTTTTGACTGTTCCTTCTTTCCTTCCTTCCAGCTTTTCTTTCTCCTCCCTTCCTCCATCCTTTCTTCCTCCCTTCCATCCTTCCTTCCTCCTCCCTTCCTCCATCCTTTCTTCCTCCCTTCCATCCTTCCTTACTCCTCCCTTCCTTCCTTCCTACCTTCCTTCCTCCCTTTCTTCAGTCTGTCCTTCCTTCTTTCCTCCCTTCTTTTCAGCTTTCCTTCCTTCCTCCGTTCATTCCATCATTCTATCCACCCTTCCTTCCAATTTTCCTTCCTTCCTCCCTCCTTTCCTTCCTTCTTCCCTCCCTTCCTTTCCTTCCTTCCTTCCTTCCTTCCTACCTTCACGTGCAAATGACATAACTAGTAAGGATTTTTTACATCTAATTTTCCACTCCTGCCTGTTTAAGGGTTAATGAGATACAAACGACACAAAGGTGCTAAAAATATATTATATAATATATTAAACCAGAATTATCCTTTAATGTCTTTTACAGGGTGAGATAAACTAAACTAAAGAGAAAAACTGACCAAAGAGCTTTAAGTTTATTCATTTATTTTTACTTTGATTGACAGGAAGAAGGTTTTAAAGTGTCGACTTCAGAGATTTATTTCACCGGTTGCTCATTATCAAGTCAATATTCTAGTTTACAGCCTGTCAGTTACTCATCCAGTCAGCCTTCACTTGGCATAGCAACACACACACACACACACACACACACACAGTATTGTATTTGTGTGTTTGTGTGTGTGAAACAGAGAGAAAGAAAACCCTTGATGTGAGGATGACGGCCTCTCAAACACTCTCCACACCTGGCTGTTCTTTACATAATCAAAACGCCAGCATCTCCCTTTTCTCCTCTCCTCCACAGCTGCATCGCTCCTCTTCCTCCTCCTCCTCCTCCTCCTCCTCCTCCTCTTCCTCCTCTTCCTCATCCTCCTCTCACATTCATTTCCAACCTCATGTTCATGTTTTTTTTTTTTGTCGAATCCACTTTAAAAATCTTAATTATTCATCTTCATCTTCTCTTCCCAGGCTTCACCTCCCAAGGTTTATCCACTCCTCCACTCCTCCGCTCCCCTCCCTTGTTTTTTCTCTCCAGAGGTGATGGTGTGTGTGAGTGTGTGTGTGTGTGTGTGTGTGTGTGTGTGTGTGTGTGATCTCGGCGTGTCATCAATCTACAGCCAGACGTTGAATAATTAGGCCCTGCATGCATTACCCCCGCGCATGTGGAGGCCCCTAATCCTCTGGAATTGTGCAAAGTAAACCATCGGCCCGGCCGCCCCTCGTGACCGCATACCTCCCCTCACAAACCCTATTTACCCCCCCCAACCTCCCCGACCCCCCCCCTCACCTCCCCCATATAGCCTCTTTAACCCCCACCCACACCCATGTCAAACCACATTTCCTCCATCACCACCCACATGTTAACTACATCGCCATGGCAGCAGCAATATGTAGAATTAAAGTTCATTTTTGCTAATTTTACTTCTTATTTATTGTTCTTTATTCTGTTTATTGATGCTATTTCTATTTTTTTAATGATCCACTTTGCGGCTGTAACGCTGTAAACTTCCTCATCGTAGGACAAATAAAGGATTATCTTATCGTAAAGTCACATCTGCCGAAAACTCAACAACAACAAATAAAAGGTTGGCAAGATGAGTAATTAAAAAATATGTTAGAAAATAGTTTTAACCCTCCTTTTGTCCTAAGGAAAGGGAGGAAGGGAGGATGGAAGGGAGGAAGAAGGAAGGATGGAAGGGAGGGAGGAGGGAAGAAAGGAAGGATGGAAGGGAGGGAGGAAGGATGGAAGGAAGGGAGGAAGGGAGGAAGAAGGAAGGGAGGGAGGAAGGAAGGAAAGGAGGGAGGAAGGAAGGAAGGGAGGAAGAAGGATGAAGGGAGGAAGAAGGAAGGAAAGGAGGGAGGAAGGAAGGAAGGTCGGGGGAGGAAAGAAAGAGAGAAGGAAGGAAGGAAGGGAGGAAGAAAAGGAAGGGAGGAAGAAGGAAGGAAAGGAGGGAGGAAGGGAGGAAGAAGGAAGGAAAGGAGGGAGGAAGGGAGGAAGAAGGAAGAAGGAAGGAAGGAAGGAAGGAAGGAAGGAAGGAAGGGAAAAAGGAAGGAAGGAAGGAAGGAAGAAGGAAGGAAGGAAGGAAAGAAGGAAGAAGGAAGGAAGGAAGGAAGGAAGGAAAGAAGGGAAGTGGGAGTCGCAGCAGAGCCGTGATTGATTCCCAGTTAAGACACTCTGGTAAGAAATGCTTTACATTATGGGCTTAAAACTGCCTTCAAAACACGATTAATCGCGATTAACTATGGAAATTCTGCGATTAGTCTCGATTAAAAAAATTAATCGTTTGACAGCCCTAATTATAATATAAAAAATATAACCTGGACTACTTAACTGTTTATTAGCACATGGATAATAGCAACAACCTGAAGTTAAAGGTTACCCATAATGCATTGGGTGATCTCATAGTAACCCAAAATACACAACAGACAGACTCAATATTCCCACATTAGCAGCACTTGGTGACAGCAGCAAGGAAATTCATATATGTGTGTGTATATATGTGCATATTTATAGTGTGTGTGTGTTATTATGATTTTTTTTATATGTTTTATTTTATCTATGAAAAGCTTTCTTTTCTCTTTAGTCTCTGTCACTTCCTGTCTAGTTTCCATGGGTACAGCTGCTGTAACGTTCCTCTTCAACTTCACACACACACACTAAATTTTCTCTCCTTTCCTTCCTCCCTCCTTCCTTCCTTCCTTTCCTCCCTCCTTCTCTCTTTCTTTCCTCCCTCCTTTCCTTCCTTCCCTTCGTCCTTCCCTCCTTTCCTTCCTTCCCTCCTTCCTCCCTCCTTTCCTTCCCTCCCTCCTTCTCTCTTCCTTTCCTCCCTCCTTTCCTTCCTTCCTCCTTCCACCTTTCCTTCGTCCTTCCCTCCTTTCCTTCCTTCCCTCCTTTCCTTCCTTCCCTTCGTCCTTCCACATCACTAACGTCTATGAATAAACGTATTTACTTAAAGTCTCGTCATCACAGAGCTTTTCCCACAATCTACGACTGTAAATCAAATTAAAACTTTTCCATATATATCGAGTTAAAACTTTAAGAGATCCTGGGTGGGTTTCATTTTAGGGGGGAATCACATTTGTACCACAGTTTGCCCTCCTGTGTCACTCTTTCTTTCTTTCTCTCTTTCTTTCCTTTCTTTTCTCCTGTAACTAAATCAAAAGATAAAAATGCTAATAAAAACTCCTCAGCTCTCCCAGACTCTTGATATTTTTCTTAGCATCCATTACTCCATCATTACTTTTCTTATCCCTACTCTGTCTTTCCACACTTCTCCTCTATTCCTCCCTTCTATCACGCTATCATTTGTCCACATCTTCTCTCTCTCTCTCTCTCTCTTTCTCTCTCCATCTTTCACCACATCTCTCTCGTCTTTGTTTTTTTTTGGGGGGGGGGGGTTTATTTTCAGTTCCAGTCACTCCCTGCTCTCCCACTCTTTTCCATCTCTGCTTCCCATGGTGACACAAATGGACAGGAAGTAAGGGAAGAGGAGGGAAGAGGAGGAAGAGGAGGGAAGAGGAGGGGGAGGGAAGAAGAGGAAGAGGAGGGAAGAAGAGGAAAGAGGAAGGAGGAGGGAAGAGGAGGAAGGAGGGAAGAAGGGGAAGAGGAGGAAAGAGGAGGGAAGAAGAGGGATGAGGAGGGAAGCAGAGGGAAGAGGAGGGAAGCAGAGGGAAGAGGAGGGAAGAGGAGGGAAGAGGAGGGAAGAGGAGGAGGAGGGAAGAAGAAGGAAGAGGAGGGAAGAGGAGGGAAGAAGAGGAAGAGGAAGGAAGAAGAAGAGGAGGGAGGAGATAACAGGATGAAGAGGAGGGAAGAGGAGGGGAGAAGAGGAAGAGGAATAGGAGGGAAGAGTAGGAAAGAGGAGGGAAGAGGAGGGAAGAAGAGGAAAGAAGATGAAGAGAAGGGAAGAGGAGGCATGAGGAGGGAAGAAGAAGGAAGAAGAGGAAGAGGGAAGGAGATAAAGAGGAGGGAAGAGAAAGAGGAAGAGGAGGGTAGAAAAGGAAGAGGAGAGAAGAGGAAGAGGAAGGAAGAGGAGGGAAGAAGAGGAAGAGGAGGGAAGAGGAGGGCAGAGGAAGAGGAGAGAAGAAGAGGGAAGAGGAGGGAAGAGGAAGTGGAGGAAGGGCCTGCCAATCAGAGTGCATTATGGGTACATTAGGATGAATGTGTGTTGTTAATGGAGGCCAGAGTCGCTGCCTCTGCACTACTCGCTCCATCGATCGGGTTTGCTCGCCGACTGTTAAATCAATCAATGGCGACACCAAGCTTTTCCACTCTCTTTCTTTCTTTCTTCCTTTCTTTCCTCTTCTATCTTGTTTTTTTTTGAGTGAGCTCATCAAACAGCAGCTGCGGTTAAAACTGCAGCTTGTGAATGTGTTGAAGAGGAGAGGAGGAAGAGGAGGGAAAAGGAGGGAAAAGGAGGGAAGGAGAGGAAGAGGAGAAAGAGGAGGGAAGAGGAGGGAAGGAGAGGAAGAGGAGAAAGAGGAGGGAAGAGGAGGAAGAGGAGGGAAGAGGAGGCAAGAGGAAGAGGAGAGAAGAGGAGGGAAGACGAGGGAAGAGGAGGGAAGAGGAAGAGGAGGGAAGAGGAAGAGGAGGGAAGAAGAGGAGGGAGAGGAGGGAAGGAGAGAAAGGGGAGGGAAGAGGAAGGAAGAGGAGGAAGAGGAGAGAAGAAGAAGAGGAGGGAAGGAGACAAAGAGGAGGGAAGACGAGGGAAGAGGAGAGAAGAGGAAGAGGAGGAAGAGGAGGAAAGAAGGGAAGAGGAGGGAAGAGGAGGAAGAGGAGGGAGAGGAGGGAAGAGGAGGGAAGAGGAAGAGGAGGGAAGAGGAAGAGGACGGAAGAAGAGGAGGAAGAGGAGGGAAGGAGAGAAAGGGGAGGGAAGAGGAGAGAAGAGGAGAGAAGAGGAAGAGGAGGAAGAGGAGGAAAGAAGGAAGAGGAGGGAAGAAGGAAGAGGAGGGAAGAAGAGGAAGAGGAGGGAACAGGAGGGAAGAAGAGGAGGGAAGAAGAAGAGGAGGGAAGACGAGGGAAGAGGAGAGAAGAGGAGGAGTAGGGAAGATGAGGAAGAGGAGGGAAGAAGAGGAAGAGGAGGAACAGGAGGGAAGGAGAGAAAGAGGAGGGAAGAGAAAGAGGAATTCAATCAATGGCGACACCGAGCTTTTCCACTCTCTTTCTTTCTTTCCTTCTTTTCCTCTTCTATCTTTTTCTTTTTTCTTTTTTTTTTGCGTGAGCTCAAATCAAACAGCAGCTTGTGGATGTGTTGAACTCCCTCCGTCCCTCCCTTCAGAGGAGCTCCACTTCTTCTTCTTCCTCCTCTTCTTCTTCTTCTGCTGCAGTGTGTGTTTACCCCCCAAATTAGCGTAAACAGGCCTCAGCCTCCAGCACACACACACACACACACACACACACACACACACACACACACACACACACACACACACACACACACACACAGGCTGAGTCACTGCAGCAGACGCTCAGCACCTGTTAGTGTTTACAGACAGCTCACACACATTAGTTCTCATCAGATCGTCTGAGTCAACACCAGAGACCCTCACATGAGTCCTCTTTAACCTTCCTTCCTCCCTTCTTTCCTTCCGTCTGTCCTTCCTCCGTCCCTCCCCTCCTTCTCTCTTTCGTCCCTCCCTCCTACCTTCCTTCTTTCTCTCTCCCTCCTTCCTTCTTTCCTTTCTCCCTTCCTTCCTTCCTTCCTTCCTCTGTCCTTTTCTCCCTCCTCCCTCCTACGTTCCTTCATTCCTCCCTACCTTCCTTCCTCATTCTCCCTCCCTCCCTCCTCCCTCCCTCCTACCTTCCTTCCTTCTTTCCTCCCTCCCTCCTACCTTCCTTCTTTCCTCCGTCCCTCCTACCTTCCTTCCTCCCTTCCTCCTACATTCCTTCTTTCCTTTCTCCCTTCCTTCCTCTGTCCTTTTCTCCCTCCCTCCTACCTTCCTTCCTCCCTTCTGTCCATCCTTCCTCCCTCCTTTCTTTCTTTCCTTCCTACCTTTCTTCTTGCCTGCCTCCCTCCCTCCTATCTTCCTTCCTTCCTTCCTTCCTCCCTCCCTCCCTTTCTTTTCTCCCTCCCTCCTACCTCCCTTCCTTCCCTCTTTCCTCCCTCCCTCCTACCTACCTCCCTTCCTTCTTCCTTCCTCCCTTCCCTCCCTCCCATCCTTCCTTCTTCCTCCCTTCCCCCTTCCTTCCTCCTACCTCACTCCCCTTCCTTCCTTCTTCCTCCCTCCCTTCCTCCTTTCCTCCCTCCCTCCTACCTTCCTTCTTCCTTCCTCCCTCCCTCCCTCCCTCCTTCCTCCTTCCCCCTTCCTTCCTTCCTTCCCTATATTTGCAGAGGTTGCACTGTAGTATGAAATAAGCGATTAGCATTCACTCCTGTTTCTGTTTCTTTTCCTTTTCCTTTTTCTTTGCGGCGAGCTATTTGTATGTAGACTCGATCGCTCCTCTGGATAATCTGCCTGCGGCAAACACAAATTGAATTTAGATTGCTTGTTTCTTCTCATATTCTTGTGCATGAGTGGAAGGACTGTGTAATTTGGGGCTGATTGCTGCTGTTGTGTTTCTTCTAGAAGAGTCCGACCACAGTGCAAATGTTCCTGTCATGTAACTCACTGTAAGTTCTGCAGCAGAGAGAGGACAAGCACATTCATGATAACTGTTGGATATCTCAGAGGTTTGTCATGTTTGGTGCTCAGAAGCTGTTAATTTATACCAAACATGGCTTCAGAGAGAGTATAATGCTTCTCCTGCTGCTCTATAGAACATCTACACTCTCTGATATTATTAGTTTATATTGACTGAGAAGTAGGGAAACATGCAACACTATGAGAACCTGGATGGTGTAAAAAGTTGAGTGTGAAACTAAGGACATTTATCGCCCTCAACGGACGCCATCTTGGCTCCAAAGCAGAAAAGGAGAGGGACCACTTTTTAAACAGGAAATGGAAACCGAGGACGTTGTAACTATGGTGAACAGGACAGAGGGAAGGGAGGGAGGGAGGAAGGAGGGACGAAGAAGGAAGGAAAAGAGGAAGGAAGGAAGTAGAGAAGGGAGGGAGGGAGGGAGAAAGAAGGAAGGAAAGGAGGGAGGACGCAATTGGAACATTTATTTCCTAGGCTGTGCGCAACACACACTTGCAGGGAAATGACACCTATTTTTTTTTTTTTTAAACTTACAACTATGCCAAAGTAAACCACCAGACAAATTTCCTTCCTTCTTCCCTTCTATCCTTCCCTCCTTCCTTCTTCGTCCCTTCTTTCGTCCCTCCTTTCCTTCTTCTTCCCTTCCTCCTTCTTCGCTTCCATCCTTCCTCCCTTCCCTCCTTCCTTGCTCCATCCTTTCCTTCCTCCTTCTTCCCTTCCTTGCTCCCTTCTTTCCTTCCGTCTTCATCCCTTCTTTACTTCCTTGCTCCTCCCTTCCTTCCTCCTTTCCTTCCTTCTTCCTCTCCTCCATCCATCCTTCCTTCCTTCCTCCCTTCCATCCATCCTCCCTTCCTTCCTCCTTTCCTTCATTCATCCTTTCCTCCCTTCCTTCCATCCACCCTTCCTTGCTCCCTCCTTTCCTTCCTTCCTTCCTTCTTTCTTCATCCTTCCAGCTTTCCTTCCATCCTGTCCTTCCTTCTTTCTTCCTTCCTTCCATCCATCCTTCTTCCTCCCTTGCATCCATCCTTCCTTCCTTTCTTCCTCCCTTCCAGCTTTCCTTCCTTCCTCCTTTCTTTCCTTCCTTCTTCATCCCTTCCTCCTTTCTTTCCTTCCTTCCATCCTCCCTTCCATCCTTCCCTCCTTCCTTCCCCCTTCCTTCCTTCCTTGACTCGAGGAGCTAACAAACAGCTTGTTTCTAAACAGCATAAAAAGTCAAATAAGAAGTTGTTTTATTATAAATCATGAAGAAGATATTCCAGTAAAGCTCCAGACTAAAACGATGACATCACCGGGGGTTTTTTCTTCTTCTTCTTCTCAAATATGACAAACCGTCTCAAAGCCAAAGAAGACATAATATAACTGATCCATATCTGAATAAAACAATGGAGCTCTTCTTTCACATCTAAAGTGAACCAACAAGTTTAGATTTTGGCTCATTTATGAAAATGTTTCACAATCCTTCAAATCTCAGTTTTTGTTTATTTAACGGATGTTTATAGAGATGACGTTTATTAATCATGATTTACCCAAAAGATCTGTGTAAACCGTGTGGTAATAGGAAGGAGGGAGGGGAGGGGGGGAGGGAGGAGGGGGGGGGAAGGATGGATGGAAGGGAGGAAGAAGGAAGGAAAGGAGAGAGGAAGGAAGGAAGGGAGAAGGAAGGAAAGGAGGGAGGAAGGAAGGAAAGGAGGGAGGAAAGAAGGAAAAGAGGAAGAAGGAAGGAAAGGAGGGAGGAAGGAAGGGAAGGAGGGAGGAAAGAAGGAAAAGAGGAAGAAGGAAGGAAAGGAGGAAAGGAAGGGAGGGAGGGAAGAAGGAAGGGAGGAAGAAGGAAGGAAAGGAGAGAGGAAGGAAGGAAGGAAGGAAGGAAGGAAGGAAAGGAGGAAAGGAAGGGAGGGAGGGAGGAAAGAAGGAAGGGAGGAAGAAGGAAGGAAAGGAGGGGGGAAGAAAGGAAGGAGGGAAGGACGAATGGATGGACAAAAAATGGAAGGTCAGACGGAAGGAAGGAAGGATAGATAGACAGATGGAAAGAAGGAAGGAAGGAAGTGAAGAAGGACACAAGGAAGAAAGGAAGGAAGGACGAATGGATGGATGAAAAATGGACAAAAGGGAAGAAGGACAGAAGGAAGGAAGGAAGGAAGGAGGGAAGGGAGAAAGGACGGAGGAAAGGAGGGAGGGAGGAAGGGAGGAAAGAGAGGAAGAAAAGAAAGAGAGAAGGAAGAAAGGAAGGACATAAGGATGGAAGGAAGGAGGGAAGGAAGGGGGATAGAGGAAGGAAAGAAGAAAGGGAGGAAAGAGAGAGGAAGGAAAGAAAGAGAGAAGGAGGGCGGAAGGAAAGAAGGAAGGAAGGACATAAGGATGGAAGGAAGGAGGGAAGGAAAGAAGGTACAATCATAACAGACGGGGTCAATTTGACCCGGGAGGACGACAGGAAGCTTAAACTATTGAAATTAAAATATGAAAGATTGAAATTCAGTTATAGTGGAGGAACATAAACAGGAAGTTAAAAGATGAAAAGAAGTCGAAGCTCTCTCAGTGTGTTTAAACATCAGATAAGATCTCAGCTCTTTACGCGTCATTGTTCCTCTCAGATCTCTCCCAGTCTAACAGAGGGGCGGATGATATGATGATATGAAGATGAGGGCAGTGAGGGCGACACAAGATCAACTCCAAACCTCACTTCCTGTTCAGCCGAGCGGAGCCGAGCAGCTGATCCGTGACGTTGAACCCGTATCTTTCATATCATGTAAGGTGGCAGATTAAAGGAGGATACCGCTCCACGGCTTTTATTATAATACTAATAACCTTCCTGTCGTCCTCCCCGGGTCAAATTGACCCCGTCTGTTTTGACTGTTCTTTCTTTCCTTCCTTCCTTCATTCCTTCCTGCTACCTTCCTTCCTTCCTTCTTTCTTTCCTCTGTCCTTCCTTCTTCCTCCCTCCCTCCCTTCCATCCTTCCTTCCTTCCTTCAGTCTGTCCTTCCTTCTTTCCTCCCTTCCTTCCTTCCCTCCTTCCTACCTTCCATCCTTCCTCCTTTCCTTCCTTCTTCCTCCCTTCTAACCATCCATCCATTCTTCATTCCTCCTTTCATCGATCCTTCCTTCCTTCCAGCTTTCTTTCCTTTCATTCCTCCTTTCCATCCTTCCTTCTTCCTCCCTTCTAACCAACCATCCATCCATCCTTCATTCCTCCTTTCATCCATCCTTCTTTCCTTTTAGCTTTCCTTCCTTCCTCCTTTCCTTCCATCCATCCGTCCTTGCAGCTTTCCTTCCTTCCTCCTTTCCTTCCTTCTTTCCATCTTTCCATCTTTCCATCTTTTCTTCCTTCCTTCCTTCCTACCTCCCTTCCTTTCCTCCCTTCCTTCCATCCTTCCTTCCTTCACTCAAGGACAACAGGAGGGTTAAAAAAAGAAGCACACACAAGAAAGAAAGAAAGAGGAGATAAGAAAGCAAAGAGAAGAGAAGGAGGAAAAGAAAGGCAGTATTATTATCTCAGCTGCTGATAAACATATTCATAAACAAGCGTTTAAGGCATGGCAGAGAATAAAAAGGGGCGGATGCCAATTACCCATGATCCTCCTCTCTCCTCTCCTCTCTCCTCTCGGCCGCCTGCAGTCTCGACTTTAGATGAAGTTTTTTTTTTTTGCATTTTCTCTCGTTATCATTTTTAAAATCAAACAAGTGCATCAGCCTCTGTCCGTGTTGACTCGCGGCCAGATTTCAAGTGTCTGACCCTCTGCAGTGTGTGTGTGTGTGTGTGTGTGTGTGTGTCTGCTGTATACACACACACACACACACACACACATCACCCGAGGGGGGGAAGAAGAGAAGAAGAAGAAGAAGAAGAAGAAGAGGAGGAGGTGTTTTTGTTGGTTTTTCTTTCCTGACCCTGTGCTGAGATGCAGAGCTAATTATGCACTGTATGTGTGTGTGTGTGTGTGTGTGTGTGTGTGTGTGTGTGTAGGTTGCCCGCGGCTGGTGGTAATACTGTGTGTGGGGGTCTTGGGGATACGCCTGACCTGGGCAAAGCCTGCCAGCGTGAAAGGCGCCGGCGTCTGATTGGCACCGCGCCCACACACACACACACACACACACAGAGAGAGACACACACACACACACACACACACACACACACACACACACACACACACACACACACACACACACACACACACACACACAGAGAGAGAAGAGAGCCGTCAATGGATGAAATATGACAACCAACATATTTTAGCAGCAACTTGTGTCTAAACTGTAAAATAATAATTATAACTGTATAAAAAAACACATGTGGGCAATTCCGTCCGTCGCCATGGAAACCCAACACCCCATCTCCATCTCCAGCCACAACCGTTTCCTTTCCTGTATTCCTCCTTTTTTTTTTTTGTAGCTTGCCTCCCTCTTATCTCAGCAGTAGCTGCCAATCGTCCATATTTCCTGTCGTTTTAACGCCTATTATTTCTATTTTTCTATTTTTCCTCTTTTTTTAAAATCCCTCTTTCAACCAACCCTCCACCTTTCATTGTTTTCCTCTATGCTGTATCATGGGTCAATGATCAGTGGTTAAATTTAAAGGGTTAAAATGTGAAAATAAATGTATGAATAATAATAATTCCTTCCTTCCTTCTTCCTCCCCCCTTCTTTCCTTCCTTCCTTCCTGCCTTCTTTCCTTCCTTCCTCCCTTTCTTCCTTCCTGCCTTCTTTCCGTCTTTCCTCCTCCTTCCTTCCTTCCTTTCTTCCTTCCTTCTTTCCTTCCTTCCTCCCTTTCTTCCTTCCTGCCTTCTTTCCGTCTTTCCTCCTCCTTCCTTCCTTCCTTTCTTCCTTCCT
The DNA here is from genome assembly GCF_027409825.1 of Scomber japonicus. NCBI lineage: Eukaryota > Metazoa > Chordata > Actinopteri > Scombriformes > Scombridae > Scomber > Scomber japonicus. The sequence goes on along the minus strand of NC_070588.1, from coordinate 2,974,492 downwards.
TCTTCCTCCCTTCTTTCCTTCCTTCCTCCCTTTCTTCCTTCCTGCCTTCTTTCCGTCTTTCCTCCTCCTTCCTTCCTTCCTTTCTTCCTTCCTTCCTTCCTCCCTTTCTTTCCTTCCTTCCTCCCTTTCTTCCTTCCTCCCTTTCTTTCCTTCCTTCCCTTCTTTCCTTCCTTCCTCCCTTCTTTCCTTCCTTCCTCCCTTTCTTCCGTCCTGCCTCCCTTCCTTCTTTCCTTTCTTCCTTCCTCCCTTCCTCCTTCCGTTCTTTCTTCCTTCCTTCTTTCCTTCCTTCCTGCCTTCTTTCCTTCCTTCCTCCCTTCTTTCCTTTCATCCTCCTTTCCTTCCTTCCTCCCTTTCTTCCTTCCTTCCTCCCTTCTTTCCTTCCTTCCTACGTTTCTTTCTTCCTTCATTCTTTCCTACCTTACTTTCTTCCTTCCTCCCTTTCTCTTCTTTCTCTCTTTCTTTCTTTCCTTCTTTCCTCTTTATCTTTCCTTTTCCTTCCTCTTTTCTATCTGTCTTTCTCTTCATCTCTCTCTTTCTAGGTGGATAAAATATTTAATATCTACCATTCTTTTGTGGTTACACCATTTGACATTTTCAGGAGTATTCAGTCTGACTTTTGGTTAAAAAAATGGTTCAAATGTCATTTAAATGATATAAAACCAACAAAAATACTAAATGTACATTTTAAAAAACCAGATGCTGCTTTTAAATCTAGTTTAAAGATATATTTCCTTATTTTTAACCCAGACCTAGAGTCAGAGGTTCGAGGCGTAGCGGCAGATAAACTGACCGGCAGCTCTTCACATTCAATCAGTCAGTTCAGGATAATAAAGCCACCTGTTGGGTTGGTGGTCTGCAGCTACGTGGAGGGTCCGAAAATCAGCCTGTTCCTCCCTGTTGGGGGTCTACCAAGAACCCCTTCCCCCACCCGCCCCCCCCCCCCCCCCCCGCTGCTAATCCTCTGTGTGTGTGTGTGTGTGTGTGTGTGTGTGTGTGTGTGTGTGAGACGTAGAGAAGCCTGTTTACATGTACATATACTGTATTTATATTCATAGTTAATTATATTTGTTATATACTGTAAAGTCACAGTGAAGGAGTCATCAGCAGCCGTGTGTGTGTGTGTGTGTGTGTGTGTGTGTGTGTGTGAGTGAGTGAGTGAGTGAGAGAGAGAGAGAGGGAGAGAGAAAGAGAGAGAAAGAGAGAGAAAGAGAGAGAGAAAAGGGGGGGAGAGAGGGGGAGAGGGAGAGAGAGAGAGAAAGAGGGGGAGAGAGAGAAAGAGAGAGAGAGGGAGAGAGAGAGAGAGAAAGAGGGGGAGAGTGGGAGAGAGAGAGAGAGAGGGGGGGAGAGAGAGAGAGAGAAAGAGAGAGAGAGAGAGAGAAAGAGAGAGAGAGAGAGAAAGAGGGGGAGAGAGAGAGAGAAAGAGGGGGAGAAAGAGGGGGAGAGAGAGAGAGAAAGAGGGAGAGAGGGAGGGAGAGAGAGAGAGGGAGAGAGAGAAAGAGAGAGAAAGAGGGGGAGAGGGAGAGAGAGAGAGAGGGAGGGAGAGAGAGAGAGGGAGAGAGAGAAAGAGAGAGAAAGAGGGGGAGAGAGAGGGAGAGGGAGAGGGAGAGAGAGAGAGAGAGAGGGAGGGAGAGAGAGACAGAGGGAGAGAGAGAAAGAGAAAGAGAGAGAGAGAGAGAGAGAGAGAGAGAGAGAGAGAGAGAGAGAGAGAAAGAGGGGGAGAGAAAGAGAGGGAGAGGGGGAGGGAGAGAGAGAGAGGGGGAGAGAGAGAGAAAGAGGGGAGAAAGAGAGAGAGAGAGAGAGAGAAAGAGGGGGGGGAGAGAGAGAGAGAGAGAGAGAGAGAGAGAGAGAGAGAAAGAAAAAGAGGGGGAGAGAGAGAGAGTCATAATTATAAACTGTTGTGTATTACATCATCTCTCTCTTCATGTAGTGACCCTGCTATTTAAATGAAAACATGGATGCTAATTGGGTTAATGGCTTTTTTAAAAGATCAAATATAAAGAAATGAAGTAATGATTTAATTTAAAGTTTATTACGGCCGGTTAGATCTGACGTTTGTCGGCCTGCTGATCTACAGCTGCTGCCTCTTCAATCATTAAAGTATGTAACACGTACGTAAATAGAGGAATCTGACATTTAACGTACAACACAACCTCGTTAGATCTTTAAACACAGAAGATCTGAAGTAGAGTAAGACAATAAGAGCATGGAAATAAACTAAATTAAAAGCTGCAGTTAAAGATTATTGTCATTATCTATTAATCTGATGCTTAAATGTTTAATCTATGAAATATTAAGTCAAGTATATTCTTATTTGTATATAGTACAACATTGCAAATCAAATATATAATCCGCACAGTAATACAAAGTCCTCTATTCTTCAACTTCCTACAAAATAAAATGTATAATAGTGTAAAAAAAATGTTCAAACATAGTGATAAAAACTACAAAAACATTCATATATTCAATCCGCCGTCATATATGGTGAATAAAAACAGTATATCTTTACATTTAATGAGCTGAAACCAGGAAATATTTGGCTTTTTTTGCTCCAAAGCAAGGGTATGTTCACTTCCTTTTTTCAAAATAAAAGCACCAATTCTATTGTTATGGTGTGTTTTATTTTGTGAAAATGACAGGAAGTGAGTTAGTGTGTAGTATAGAAGTGTGTAGTATGTAGTATAGTAGTATGTAGTATAGAAGTATGTAGTATGTAGTATAGAAGTATGTAGTATAGAAGTATGTAGTATAGAAGTATGTACTATAGAAGTATCTAGTATGTAGTATAGAAGTATGTAGTATAGAAGTATGTAGTATAGAAGTATGTAGTATGTAGTATAGAAGTATGTAATATGTAGTATAGAAGTATCTAGTATGTAGTATAGAAGTATGTAGTATGTAGTATAGAAGTGTGTAGTATAGAAGTGTGTAGTAAGAAGTATTTAGTATGTAGTATAGAAGTATGTAGTATGTAGTATAGACGTATGTAGTATAGAAGTATGTAGTATGTAGTATAGAAGTATGTAGCATGTAGTATAGAAGTATGTAGTATGTAGTGTAGAAGTATGTAGTATGTAGTATAGAAGTATGTACTATAGAAGTGTGTAGTATGTACTATAGAAGTATGTAGTATAGAAGTATGTAGCATGTAGTATAGAAGTATGTAGCATGTAGTATAGAAGTATGTAGTATGTAGTATAGAAGTATGTACTATGTAGTATAGTAGTATGTAGTATAGATGTATGTAGTATAGAAGTATGTAGTATGTAGTATAGAAGTATGTAGTATAGAAGTATTTAGTATGTAGTATAGAAGTATGTAGTATGTAGTATAGAAGTATGTAGTATAGAAGTATGTAGTATGTAGTATAGAAGTATGTAGTATAGAAGTATGTAGTATGTAGTATAGAAGTATGTAGTATAGAAGTATGTAGTATAGAAGTATGTAGTATGTAGTATAGAAGTATGTAGTATGTAGTATAGAAGTATGTAGTATAGAAGTATGTAGTATGTAGTATAGAAGTATGTAGTATAGAAGTATGTAGTATGTAGTATAGAAGTATGTAGTATGTAGTATAGAAGTATTTAGTATGTAGTATAGAAGTATGTAGTATGTATTATTGTAGTATGTAGTATAGAAGTATGTAGTATAGAAGTATGTAGTATGTAGTATAGAAGTGTGTAGTATAGAAGTATGTAGTATGGAAGTATGTAGTATAGAAGTATGTAGTATGTAGTATAGAAGTATGTAGTATAGAAGTATGTAGTATGTAGTATAGAAGTATGTAGTATAGAAGTATGTAGTATGTAGTATGGAAGTATGTAGTATAGAAGTATGTCGTATGGAAGTATGTAGTATAGAAGTATGTAGTATGTAGTATACAAGTGTGTAGTATGTAGTATAGAAGTATGTAGTATGTAGTATAGAAGTGTGTAGTATGTAGTATAGAAGTATGTAGTATAGAAGTATGTAGTATAGAAGTATGTAGTATGTAGTATAGAAGTATGTAGTATGTAGTATAGTAGTATGTAGTATAGAAGTATGTAGTATAGAAGTATGTAGTATAGAAGTATGTAGTATGTAGTATAGAAGTATGTAGTATATAGTATGTAGTATGTAGTATAAAAGTATGTAGTATAGAAATATGTACTATAGAAGTATGTAGTATGTAGTATAAAAGTATGTAGTATAGAAGTATGTACTATAGAAGTATGTAGTATAGAAGTATGTAGTATGTAGTATAGAAGTATGTAGTATAGAAGTGTGTAGTATAGTAGTATGTAGTATAGAAGTGTGTAGTATGTAGTATAGAAGTATGTAGTATAGAAGTATGTAGTATAGAAGTATGTAGTATGTAGTATAGAAGTATGTAGTATAGTAGTATGTAGTATAGAAGTATGTAGTATAGAAGTATGTAGTATGTAGTATAGAAGTATGTAGTATGTAGTATAGAAGTATGTAGTATAGAAGTATGTAGTGTGTAGTATAGAAGTATGTAGTATAGAAGTATGTAGTATAGTAGTATGTAGTATAGAAGTATGTAGTATGTAGTATAGAAGTATGCAGTATAGAAGTGTGTAGTATAGAAGTATGTAGTATGTAGTATAGAAGTATGTAGTATAGAAGTATGTAGTATGTAGTATAGAAGTATGTAGTATAGAAGTATGTAGTACAGAAGTGTGTAGTATAGAAGTATGTAGTATGTAGTATAGAAGTGTGTAGTATGTAGTATAGTAGTATGTAGTATGTAGTATAGTAGTATGTAGTATGTAGTATAGTAGTATTTACTATAGATGTATGTAGTATAGAAGTATGTAGTATGTAATATAGAAGTGTGTAGTATAGAAGTATGTAGTATGTAGTATAGAAGTATATAGTATAGAAGTATGTAGTATGTAATATAGAAGTATGTAGTATGTAATATAGAAGTACGTAGTATAGAAGTATGTAGTATAGAAGTATGTAGTATAGAAGTATGTAGTATAGAAGTATGTAGTATAGAAATATGTAGTATGTAGTATTTATGATACATTATGTGTTAATTTAGGGAAGATTAGCTCTGCAAGACTGAAATAAAAGAATTAAAAGGTAAGTTGAGGTTTTGGTTGAGACAGATTCTAACTGTACTCATCCATTAACTCTTTATTCAGGTTATTTTGCATCTTTTTAAAACTGTAATTTACATGTTGAGATTACACAAATGCTGTTAAAATCAGTGCATTTTTATTTAACAGAGCAGCAGACTGTATTCTGACTGTCTGCATTAACACTGATAGAGCAGCAGCGTGTTTGTTAGCTTTGTTTGAAATGGAAGTTTGTTTGGACATATTTTTATTTCATCATAAATATAAATATTTAAGAGTCTGCAGAATCATCAAGACAAACATTTATTCAGTATTGTCTAAAAGAGGGTTTGAAGAAAGGAAGCATGGTGCAACAGATGAAGGATGAAAATAAAAACTATGAATTAAAACAGGGGTGTCAAACATGAGGCCCGTGGGCCAGAACCAGCCCGCCGAGGGGTGTGATCCCGCCCAGTTTCCTTTCTGTGTTCTTTTCCCTACCTTCCTTTTTTCATTCCTTCCATCTGTCCTTCGTCCCTACCTTCCTTTTTTCATTCCTTCCATCTGTCCTTCCTACCTTCATTCTTCCTTCCTTCCTACTTTCATTCTCCCTTCCTTCCTTCCTTCCACTGTTTCTTCCATCCATCTGTCTTCTCTTCCTTCCTCTATTTCTTCTATCTGTCCTTCCTTCCTTCCATCCATCTTTCCTTCCTTCCTTCCTTCCATCTGTCTTCTCTTCCTTCCTTCCATCTTTCTTTCCTTCCTTCCTTCTGTCTTTCCTTCCTTCCTTCCATCCGTCTTCTCTTCTCTTCTCTTCCTTCCTTCCTTCCTTCCATCTTTCCAATGATCCGGCCCACATGAGATCAGATTGGTCTGTATGTGGCCCTTGAATGAAAATGAGTGACTCCTCTGGATTAACAGATATTATTACGGCTCTGCAGACTCAGACAGCGTTTGCATACACAGCCATAACACAACGCTCACTTTATTTGCATCTTATTTTATCTTTTTCATATTAAAATAAGTGAAGGTGTGAAATTCAAAGCAGGATTAACAGCAGAACAAACCTGAACAATGAGCTTTAGGTCTCCATCACTGTTAACTATTGTAACTGTAACTATCATGATCTGATGTGGGCAAAAGAGACGGGGGTCAATTTGACCCGGGAGGACGACAGGAGGGTTAACTTTCTATACAAAGTGTTAAATGCCCCTAAAATGAAGGTTTTAACCGCTGCAACCACAGCGAGTTCCTCCATAAAAAGGAAATGATTTTTTTTTTCCTTGCCAATTACAGTGACAATGTTTCCTGCAAGAAAATGATTATTCTACTTCCAGCCAAGAATAAACGGCTCAACCATCTGGACACACTAATTCTTCTCTCTTAGTGGAGAGCCTGCGATCCTAAAAAACGCTCGCTGTGTTCAAGAACAAGAACAAGGCCCCTCTATTCAATCTGCTGGGACATTTAATGGTATTATAAGCAGGGAGATGAGACTCCTCCTGCCAGACGGCTCAGACCTGTTGGACACAGATACGCTTCTTCTTCTGCTCGATGTTCGGAGGAAAACATCTCGTAAAAAAAAAGGCTGAGATTCGTTTTCCTTTTTCTCTTTTTCCTCTAAAGCTTCATTCAACGGCCACATACAACAATATGATCTGATGAGAGAGGGACCGTTGAAAAGAGGGAGGGAAGGAAGGAAAGAAAGAAAGACAGATGGAAGGTAGGAAGAGAAAACAGGAAGAAAAGAAGGAAGGAAGGAAGGACGGACGGATGGATGGACGAAAAATGGAAGGACAGACGGAAAGAAGGAAGCAAAGACAGATGGAAGGTAGGGAGAGAATTCAGGAAAGAAAGAAAGAAAGAAAGAAAGAAAAAGTACAGATGGAAGGAAGAAAGGGAGGAAGGAAAGATAGAAGGGAGGAAGGAAGGAAAACAGGAAGGAAGGAAGGAAAGAAAGAAAGACAGATGGAAGGTAGGAAGAGAAAACAGGAAGGAAAGAAGGAAGGAAGGAAGGACGGACGGATGGATGGACGAAAAATGGAAGGACAGACGGAAAGAAGGAAGCAAAGACAGATGGAAGGTAGGGAGAGAATTCAGGAAAGAAAGAAAGAAAGAAAGAAAGAAAAAGTACAGATGGAAGGAAGAAAGGGAGGAAGGAAAGATAGAAGGGAGGAAGGAAGGAAAACAGGAAGGAAGGAAGGAAAGAAAGAAAGACAGATGGAAGGTAGGAAGAGAAAACAGGAAGGAAAGAAAGAAAGAAGGAAGGAAGGACGGACGAATAGATGGATGAAAAATGGAAGGACAGAAGGTAGAAAGGAAGAAAGGAAGGAAGGAAGGACGGACGAATGGATGGATGAAAAATGGAAGGACAGAAGGAAGGAAGGTAGAAAGGAGGAAAGAAAGGAAGGAAGGAGGGACGAATAGATGGACGAAAAATGGAAGGACAGATGGAAGGTAGGAAGAGAATTCAGGAAAGAAAGAAAGAAAGAAAGAAAGAAAAAGACAGATGGAAGGAAGAAAGGGAGGAAGGAAAGATGGAAGGAAAAGAAGACAGGAAGCTAAGTGGGTGGGATTGGACTCCTCGGCGGGCCGGTTCTGGCCCACGGGCCACATGTTTGACCTCCCTGCTCTAAAGGGAATGAGTACACACACACACACACACACACACACACACACACACACAGTTCATTCATATTGAAATGTTGATATGCAGAAAGCGTGACATTTAGCAGAGGTTTGTTTGTCCTGCGATGCCGATATGATTCACATCAATTGTGAACTTAAGCAAAGGTCTTAGACTGTCAGCTGTCTTCTCATTAGAGGTAATATATGGGGGGGGGGGGGGGTGGGGTGGGGTGGGGGGCGTCTACTCATTTAATAAGTGAATCAGTTGACCTACGTCTGTCTGATTAACCTCCACGTAAGCAAACAATGGGTCAGTAAACCTCATAAATGATTGGCTCATTGGGCAAAAGCTGCACTACTTAGACTTCAGGATACTTTAAAGTCTGTGTACAGTAAGAATAAATATGTGTTCTGAGTTTGACATACCACAGAAAAGTGTGTTGTTAACCACTCTGCCAAATTTCAATCATTAAAAAAATCACCAAATATATGAAATTAGGATTCAAAGTTGTGTAAAAATCAGCCTCTTTCTCTGCTACCAAACGCTGAAGCCCCGCCCCCTACCAAGTGTCACCTGTCAATCAAAGTCACCACCTCTACCAGAAACATGGACGCTACGTCTGAGAGCTTTCTGCCACTAACTCAGCTGCTAGCTCGGGGGCTAGCTCAGCGGCTAACTCGGCAGGCTAGCTCGGCAGCTGACTCGGCAGCTAGCTCGGCTACTTGCTCAGCGGCTAACTCAGTGGCTAAATCGGCGGCTAACTCAGCTGCTAGCTCGGTGGCTAACTCAGCTAACTGGCTAACTGTAGACTGTAGTAGTAGTAGTGTGGGCTGAATGTATTTCTACCTCTACAGCAGCAGGGGCGGGTTTATGCTAATCACTAAATCCTGAACACAGAAATGTTGAAACACAGTTTGTGAAGCCTAGCTCCACAATTCAAATCTAAATGGTTGAAATGCTTTTTACACCTTTTTTAGAAATACATTTATGACCTATTTAATGTGTTTAGAAGAAAAATGAATTCATTTTACACAGTCTTTAAGATTAGATCTATACTCACAGTATGTTTCCATCTCCTATCAACACAACATCATTTCCTATTTTACCTCAGACATGAAAATATAACTTAGCAATAATGATTGAAATGTCTCTTTTTGGTAGTTTTCAGTCTCTTTAGTCACTCCATCTCATGGTTACTATGGCAACTAGTTGTTTTAAGTCATTTTTATGTCTCTTTTTTGGTAGTTTTTTAGGTGTCTTTAGTGAATTTGTGTCTCTTTAGTATATGTAAGGCAGAGGTGTCAAACTCATTTTCATTAAAGGGCCACATACAGAACAATTTGATCTGATGTGGGCCGGATCACTAAAAAGATGGAGGGAAAGAAGGAAGAAAGGAAGGAAATAAGAAGGGAAGGAAGGAAAGACAGGCAAAAAGAAGGAGGGAAGAAAGGTAGGAAAGACAGATGGAAGGAAGTACAGAAGGAAGAAAGGGAGGAAAGACAGATGGAAGGAAAAAAGGGAAAAAGGAAGGTAGGAAGGACAGATGAAAGGAAGGAAGGAACAAAAAGAAAGGATAAAGGAAGGTAGGAAGGAAAAAAGCACAGGAAGAAAAGTGGGCCGGATTGGACCCCTCGACAGGCCGGATCTGGCCCACGGGCCGCATGTTTGACACCCCTGATCTAAGGGTTTCATCAGTTTACTCTAAAACTATTTAACAATATCATTTTTACTCATGTTTAAGATAAAAAATATATAATAAGTGTCTGTTTAATCTCTGCTGCTACAAATTCATATAAAATACCAACTTGCTTTGACCTAATCCCTGATGTACTTGCTAATCTCTAACACACACACACACACACACACACACACACACACACACACACCTTCACACTTGGGATTTAGCTCTCTGGGTTTAAAAAGCCGAGACAAACCGGCTGATGAAGCGGTGAGATGATGTATAGCCGTAACGATAGCGCCGCTAATACTCTATGAATCCTTAATCAAAGCTTCGGCCGGAGGATTAAAAAATACCAAAGAGAGAAGAAGCCTTCATCATCATCATCATCATCATCATCATCTCTACCTTTATACCTCTGACCGCCACCAAAGAGAGGAGAGCAGTAGTTTTATTAGTGGTTTAACCTGGTTGACATTAGTAGTGAGTTACATAACTAAACATGTAATCAGATTACAGCTGATGACTGTTACATCAGCATCAGAGCTGGTTAATGTTATATAAGTTATATAAGTTATTGTTTAAAGGTTTTATCTTTTATATTTTAAAGTCAGCTCTGATAACGTGCTGTAAACTAAAATATATCATTAATGTAAAAGAGATTACAGCTGCAGAAAATACCTTCCTTCTTTCCTTCTGTTTATCTGTCCTTCTTTCCTTCCTTCCTTTCATCCGTCCTTCCTTCCTTCCTTCCTTTCATCCGTCCTTCCTTCCTTCCTTCCTTCCTTCCATCTGTTTATCCGTCCTTCTTTCCTTCCTTCCTTCCTTCCTTCTCTGCTTCGATCTGTTTATCCATCCTTCTTTCCTTCCTTCCTTCCTTCTATCCTTCCATTCTTCATCCAACCATTCATCCTTCCTTCCTTCTTTACTTCCTTCTGTCTATCTATCCTTCCTTCCTTCCTTCCTTCCATCTGTCTATCTATCCTTCCTTCTTTCCTTCTATCCTTCCATTTTTCGTCCAACCATTCATCCTTCCTTCCTTCTTTCCTTCCTTCTGTCTATCTATCCTTCCTTCTGTCCTTCCATTTATCGTCCAACCATTTGTCCTTCCTTCCTTTTCCTTCCTTCCTTCCATCTGTCTGTCTATCTATCCCTCCTTCCTTCCCTTTCCTCCCTCCTTCCTTCCTTCCTTCCATCTGTCTATCCTTCCTTCCTTCCTTCTATCCTTCCATTTTTCGTCCAACCATTCGTCCTTCCCTCCTTCCTTCCTTCCCTCCTTTCCATGTGTCCTTCCCCCTTTCCTTCCTTCCTTCCCCCTGTGAAGCTACAGCATATATCTGGCTTTAGACAAACACATAAAACTCATTATAAGTTTTATTAACTTGAGGAGAATAATTTAAAGATGCTACACGAATATTCTGCTGCCTTCGTACATTAAAGCTCTTTACACACACACACACACACACACACACACGCACACACACACACACACACACACACCTTTACACAGATTCACAGTTGTGATATTGCAAATATTTCCCACCAGAGATAAAAAGAAGAAGAAGTGAATCCCGAGTGATTGACACATCGTTTTCCTCTCCTCCTCTGTCCGTGCATTCCCTCTCTCCTCTCTCATCTTTTTCTCACTTTGCTATAGGGGCCAACGTCCCTGTCTGGACTTGTAGAGTTAGAGCCACACACACACACACACACACACACACACACACACACACACACACACACACACACACACACACACACACACACACATCAAAGCCATGAGATAAGTACAGACACAGTGTGAGACAGTAGGTAGGTGGCAGCGGCTCGGAGGCAAAAAACCATTTCTCTTTCACTTGTTTTTTTATGGAGGTGATGGATGGAGATAGCACGGCCCTCTCTTTATCTCACTCTCGCTGTGTGTGTGTGTGTGTGTGTGTGTGTGTGTGTGTGTGTGTGTGTGTGACAGATAGAGAGAAAGAGAGAGAAAATCTGTGTGTGTGTGTGTGTGTCGCATAGTTTTCCTGCAAAAAGTAAAGGGTGTGGTCATGTGATGTGTCATCTGCAAAACAAAGCTTAACTTGTGTGTGTGTGTGTGTGTGTGTGTGTGTGTGTGTGTGTGTGTGTGTGTGTGTGTCGAGGCGAGGCCAGCTTTAAGACAGTCCATTAGTGTATATTATGAGAACACACTCAAAAAAATGGAGATTACCGCTAAAAAGCACCTATGAATGAACCCACCCGTCATGCCTCAACATGTACACACACACACACACACACACACACACACACACACACACACACACACACACACACACCATTATATGTTACGACACACTAACAGTACAGATTCAGCCTGGTTGCACAATATTATTAGTTTTCCTGTGTCCATAAATGGCTGCAACAAAAATACAATAATACCCAAGGGCAATGTCAGACCCAATAATATCTGTTATTTAAACCTGTGTGTGTGTGTGTGTGTGTGTGTGTGTATGTGTGTGTGTGTGTGTGTGTGTGTGTGTGTGTGTGTGTGTGTGTGTGTGTGTCTCTCATTGTCATCTGTATCACTTTGTTTAATGTTTAATCAGTTTTATTCAAAAGGATTTTTCAAGGTCTTTCTGATTGTTCTTTTTTTTTTTTAACATATATTTATTTTTTAATTTATTTATTTATTTATTTATTTTAGTTTTTTTTAATTTACAAGATAATTTTTTTTGATGCGTCGTCACAGTTCTGCTCTTCTTCTTTTTATTCATGACTTTGAAAACGTGGATAAATATATTAATGGATTCAAGGAAAAACAAAAGAATCACGATATTAAAGCTGATGATAAGACTTTTTACAAACAGTGTGCGGCTTCAAAGTGTGTGTGTACAGCAGGGGTGTCAAACATGAGGTCCGTGGGCCAGAATCGGCCCGCCGAGGTATCTAATCCGGCCCCACTTTCCTTCCTGTCTGTTTTCCTTCCTTCCTTCCTTCCTTCCTTCCTTCCTTCCTCCCTCACTTTCTTCCATCTGTCCTTCTGCCCTTTCTTTCTTTCTTCCTTCCCTTTCTTTCTTTCCATCTTTCCTTCCTGTCTTGTTTTCCTTCCTTCCTTCCTTCCTTCCATCTGTCCTTCCTTCCTTCCTCCCTTTCTTTCTGTCCTTCCTCCCTTTCTTTCTTTCTTTTTTCCTTCCTTCCATCTTTCCTTCCTGTCTTGTTTTCCTTCCTTCCATCTGTCCTTCCTTCCTTCCTCCCTTTCTTCCATCTGTCCTTTTTCCCTTTCTTTCTTTCTTTCTTTTTTCCTTCTTTCCTTCCTTCCATCTTTCCTTCCTGTCTTGTTTTCCTTCCTTCCTTCCTTCCATCTGTCCTTCCTCCCTTTCTTTCTTTCTTTTTTCCTTCTTTCCTTCCTGTTTTCTTTTCCTTCCTTCCTCCCTTCCTTCCTTTCTTTCTTTTTTCCTTCTTTCCTTCCTGTTTTCTTTTCCTTCCTTCCTCCCTTCCTTCCTTTCTTTCTTTTTTCCTTCCTTCCTTCCATCTTTTCAATGATCCGGCCCACATGAGATCAAATCGGGCTGTATGTGGCCTTTGAATGAAAATGAGTTTTACCCCCCTGGTGTACAGTTATGAATACACACACACACACACACACACACACACACACACACACACACACACACACACACACACACACACACACACACACACACACACACACACACACACACAGAGGAGTACAGTCCTAATCCTGAGCTTGGTCTCCATCCAGATGTGTGTTACAGTTAGCAGATAACAGAGCTGAGTCATCAGGATAAAGATCATTAAAATATTAATATTAATTTAATTTGACTGTTTATAATAAAACATAAAGTTATAAATTATTATTACAAGTCTGACACATGTATTTATGGATATTATGATCAACAGGTTTCATTTAAATTGAAGATCAGAGGAAAATAAGTTGATGAATTGAATCAAACTAAACATTTGAATACAACGCCTCCTCAATGGTGTTAAACATGAGGTTCGTGGGCCAGAAACGGCCCGCCGAGGGGTCCATTCCGGTCCACTGCCCTTCCTTCCATCCCTCCTTCTTTCTGTCCTTCTTCACTTCCTTTCATCCTTCTTCCCTTTCTTCCATCTTTCCTTCTTCTCTCCTTTTCCTTCCTTCTGTCCATCCTTCCTTCTGTCCTTCTTCCCTTTCATCCATTTGTCCTTCCTTCCTCCCTTCCTTCCTTCCTTCCGTCCTTCTTCACTTCCTTCCGTCCATACTTCTTTCCTCATTTCCTTCCATCCTTCATTGCTTCCTTCCTTCCTCCTTTCCTTTCTTCATTCTATCTTTTGTTCCTGTTTTCTCTTCCTTCCTTCCTTCCTGTCTTCTCTTCCTTCCTTCCTCTTTTCCTCCTTACTCATTTTCTTCCTTCCTCTTTTCCTCCTTACTCATTTCCTTCCTTCCTTCCTTCCTTCCTTCCTTCCATCTTTTCTTCCCGTCTTCTCTTCCTTCCTTCCTTCCTCCTTTCCTTCCTTCATCTTTTCCTTCTTACTCCTTTCCTTCCTTCGTGTATTCCCTTCCTTCCTTCCTTCCTTCCTCTTTTCCTCCCTTCCTTCCTTCCTTCCTCTTTTCCTCCTTACTCCTTTCCTTCCTTCCTTCCTTGACCTGAGGAGGACAACAGGAGGGTTAAATAAACAAGCTACCTGTAACAAACTAGTTACAAGTCACAATATCTCTCTTTAAAAGTAAATTAAAATCAGCCGCCACAACACAGCAAACTGTCCGATCACACCTTAGCAACCGTATCCATGCACGTGTTTTGGGATTACTCCGCTTTGCTTGAAGTTAAAACACATTTGTACTTGATGAGTGGAAATTGTGCGCTTATCTCTGCACGCTTTATGAATCCCGTCTGCACATGATGTATTTCTCTAGAGGAGGTTCAGATGATTTTTAACATTAATTGTCTCGGTCAGTGATTAACACCCCCCCCCCCCCCCCCTCCCCCTTCATAATAATTACAGCTGAAATTACCTTTTTGTTTTGGGCTAGCTCACTCACATGTACCTAATGTAATTTAAATCATGTTTGGAAGTGACTTTTTAAAAGGAGCTGCTTATCCTTAAAGTACTAAAATGTCCAATATCAACATGCTATTTGGGAATAAAAGCCTATAGAAGGTAAGTACAGACTATTCTAATAAGCTAAATAAATGGTTCAGAGTAATATTAGCTTCATACTTTATTGTCATGTATTCTACTTTATTTCTGTTTCAGTATAAGAGCGTTTTTATATTTTTAACGGGTGCAGCTTCTCCAGATATTACGGTAAAAGTGGAGCAGCCCTCAGAAACTCACAGGCTGCTAATCAGCCATTAAAATCAGTATCTTATTCTTTTATTATTTATTTTTAGGGCTGTCAGTGTTAACGCGTTAATAACGATTAGATTAATGCAATCCATAACGTGTTAATTTTTTTAAATCGCATTTTAATGTTGCAAGCCTTTTTGTCCCTTCTACTCCCCCGTAGACGGCTCCTCTAGCTGTAGCGCTATGCTTTGAAGTGGCCTCCTGCAGTAAACCTACCGCGCTGATGGAAAGTAAGAGAGCTACTGGACTTTTGAACGGCTTGTTTAACTTTAAAACACTTCCAGACGCTTCAGTTGACAAGTCAAAAGTAAAATGCAACCTGTGTCAAACGGAGTTTAACTACCACCGGAGTACGTGGAGTTTGAGTTAGCACCTCCACGCTAAACACCCAGGTGCAGCCAAGCCAGCCTCAGCTCCACCAAAGGACCATTTTGGAGTGTGGGAGTCGCAGCAGAGCCGTGATTGATTCCCAGTTAAGACACTCTGGTAAGAAATGCTTTACATTATGGGCTTAAAACTGCCTTCAAATGGAAAATAACAGGATTTTAAACATGCAATTCAAAACGCCATTAATCACGATTTAACTATGGAAATTCAGCGATTAATCTCGATTAAAAAAATTAATCGTTTGACTGAGTTATGACTCTAAAAAGAAGGATTTCTGACTCCATCTCCTGCCTCAGTATCCTTCACCTCTCCTTCTCAGTCAGGTTATATCACATGACAGCCAGCCATGTGAAACCTAAACATCCTGAAGGTGTAAACGACTCCACACAGTCTGAATACCAAAGATTCCCAAAACACAGTGTGAACAATCCCCTGAGGAAGGTTTCTTTTTTTTTTTTTTTTTTTTTTGTTAAGGCTTTTGACCCTCTGCATGTTCATGTCTATTACTGAACACATCCTGTAATTTCCCCCGATGGTAAAAATAAAAAAAATAAAAAAAAGACACACCGCCCGGAACTGTGAGTTAAATTATAGAGGAGCACAGTTTAATATTTCATTCCCCAACCCTCTTTCTTTCCTCCTGTAATGTTAATCCCGTACGATTGGGAGGCTTAGTTTTAAATTAAATGAAATAATAAGACTTGGAGTAGAGAAAGTAAGTCCTATCAACTAATTACAACAAGATCCAGAGAGGATAGACGGCTAAGTTATGTTCTATAAAGTTAGTCTGAATTTGTTCATATTTCCTTCCTTCCTTCCTGCTTTCTTTCCTTCCAGCTTTCCTTCCTTCCTCCCTCCTTCCTTTCCTTCCTCTCTCTTTCTTCCCTTCCTTCTTTCCTTCCTCTTTCCTCACTTCCGTCCTCTAACCCCTTCTTCCTTCTGTCTTCCCTCCCTCCTTCCTTCCTACCTTCCTTCCTTCCGTCCTTCCTTCTGTCCTTCCTTCTTCTCTCTTTCTTTCATTCCTCTCTCTTTCTTCCATTCCTTTTTTCCTTCCTCTCTCTTTCCTCACTTCCTTCTTCCAACCCCTTCTTCCTTCCGTCTTTCCTCCCTCCCTCCGTCCTCTCTCTTTCTTCCTTCCGTCCTTCCTTCCTTCCTCCCTGCTTTCTTTTCTTCCTTCCTTCCTTCCTTCCTTCCTTCCTTCCTTCCTCCCTCCTTTCCTTCCTTCCTTCCTTCTTCCTCCCTTCCTCCCTCCCTCCTTTCCTTCCTTGTTCCTTCTTTCCTTCCTTGACACGAGGATGCACAGCTTCAAACGTCATCATTGTTTCTTTTAATCTGTGGTTTTTGTATTATTTTATATATATATATATATATATATATATATATATATATATATATATATATATATATGAGGATGAATTTGCTCTCCAAAATAGTTTGAGGAACATTTTCTGAGCAACTCTGAAGCGACAATAAATGAGATTTCTTTTTCTTCTTGCACCGTGAAGTCACTGGCAGCTGATAAAAGAAAGCATCTCACACACACTCACACACACACACACACACACACACACACACACACACACACACACTCTAACCTGAGGCCTGCTTCATTTACACTCACAAACAGCATACTACAGTAACGCAGCGTCCCAGGAGACTGACGCGGCAGACAGCAGCAACATTACACTAAATTGCAGGTGTTGTTGATTCGTTTCCCTGCGGCTCGTCTCTTGTGTGTGTGTGTGTCTGAGTGTTTGTGTGTGTGTGTGTGTGTGTGTGTCTGAGTGTTTGTGTGTGTGTGTGTGTGTCTGAGTGTTTGCA
>NC_070588.1:2882583-2952583 GCF_027409825.1 Scomber japonicus | reverse complement strand
GCCCATAATGTAAAGCATTTCTTACCAGAGTGTCTTAACTGGGAATCAATCACGGCTCTGCTGCGACTCCCACACTCCAAAATGGTCCTTTGGTGGAGCTGAGGCTGGCTTGGCTGCACCTGGGTGTTTAGCGTGGAGGTGCTAACTCAAACTCCACGTACTCCGGTGGTAGTTAAACTCCGTTTGACACAGGTTGCATTTTACTTTTGACTTGTCAACTGAAGCGTCTGGAAGTGTTTTAAAGTTAAACAAGCCGTTCAAAAGTCCAGTAGCTCTCTTACTTTCCATCAGCGCGGTAGGTTTACTGCAGGAGGCCACTTCAAAGCATAGCGCTACAGCTAGAGGAGCCGTCTACGGGGGAGTAGAAGGGACAAAAAAGGCTTGCAACATTAAAATGAGATTTAAAAAAATTATGGATTGCATTAATCTAATCGCGATTAACACGTTAACGCTGACAGCCCTATATATTACATTGTTATTACACTTTTATGGGAGGGACCGTTTTGGGTCCCTAGGTGAAAAAGTGGATGTTTTTTTAAGGGTGCCTCAAGGGTTAATGAGGTTTTAGGAGGTTTTACTCTCCTGATTGTTTTATTTCTTGTCGTTAAATTGGTCCTTAAACACATTAATACTATATGTCAGTATTAACATACCTCCAGCAGATAGGTAAACATATTTCTTACTATACATGGTAGACTGAAAAACTCAGAAATCCACTTTAAAATACAAGTGGATGATGGAGTTTTACTCTCCTGGTAGTTTTATTTCTTTGTCGTCACATTTGGTCCCCAAACATGGTAAATGGTACATTTGTACTATATGTCAGAATTAACATACCTCCAACAGATTTATTACTATATATGGTGAATGGAAAAAGTCAGAGATCCACTTTAAAATACAATAAATGTCACATTTAATGAGATTTTATGGGTTCTTACTCCTTATTGTTTTATTTATTTGTCATTAAATTTGGCCCACAAATAGATTTATACTGTATGTCACTATTAACATACCTCCAGTAGATAAGTAAACATATTTCTTATTATATATAGTAGATGGAAAAACTCATAGATCTACTTTAAAATACAAGAACATCACATTGTCAGTATTAACATGCCTGCAGCTGATTTATTATTATAAATGTTGAATGTAAAAAACACAGTTCCACCTTAAAATAGAAGGAAGTCACAGTGGATGAGATTTCAGGTACAGCAGAACGAGGAGAGTTCACTGATAAAAACAACAGGTCACTGCAGGCTGAAATGATTCTCCATATATATACGTGCTCCAGACTGGATTATAATCAGGGGGGGGGGAGAGGGGGGGGGGCAGAGAGAGAGAGAGAGAGGGAAGGGGGGAGACAGAGCGAGAGAGAGCGAGAAGAGAGCGAGAGAGAGAGAGAGAGAGAGAGAGAGAGAGAGAGAGAGAGAGAGAGGGAGAGAGAGAGAGAGAGAGCGAGACAGACACATACAGAGAGAGAGAGAGGAGAGAGAGAGAGAGAGAGAGAGAGAGAGAGAGAGAGAGGAAGGGAGAGAGGGGTAGAGGAAGGGAGAGAGAGAGACAGAGAGGTATAGAGAGAGAGGGGGGGGAGAGAGAG
Organism: Scomber japonicus; assembly: GCF_027409825.1. Classification (NCBI taxonomy): domain Eukaryota; kingdom Metazoa; phylum Chordata; class Actinopteri; order Scombriformes; family Scombridae; genus Scomber; species Scomber japonicus. Next base: position 2,950,986 of record NC_070588.1, on the reverse strand, counting down.
AGAGAGAGAGAGAGAGAGAGAGAAGAGAGAGAGAGAGAGAGAGAGAGGAGAGAGAGAGAGAGAGAGAGAGAGAGAGAGAGAGACCAGTCTTGATCTAAATCTCAGCAGGAAGCAGAATCTAATTCATCTCACAGTCTCACATATGATCAAACCCCCCCCCTCTCCCTCCCCTCCCTCCCCCCCCCCCCTCCCCTTCCTCCTGCCTGTAAACATGTGATAGTGAGTCTGAGCTGCAGTACACACGGTTCCCACGGTGACGCAACACTGCCGGCGTTTCACCCCCGAGGCCACACAGACCGATATCGACACACGCATTTACAAAGGCAACACGCTGAGCTGCATCGACGTGACCCCCCCCCAACGCAGCAGTGGAATTATACCGTGACCTTTGACCCCTGTGCTGTCTGTTTAAATGCTAACCTCTGCATCAGCGTCTGGCTGAAACCACAACGGTTAACGGTTTCTGGGCTTTTAATTAATAATAAAGTTTACGTCCTGCTTATGAATTAATAATTGTGTGTGTTCAATGTCAGAAAAAGGAGGAAAAGTTCTTGTTCTCGAGAATCTTGAACGAGAATAAATTAACGTAAATTTTTTCGAGAGTGACTTTTTTTTTCGGAGTGAAATTTTTTTTCGGAGTGATTTTTTTTTTCCGGAGTGAAATTTATATTTTTTGTGTGACATTTTTTTTTTTTTTTTTTTTTTTTTAGTGACTTTTTCCCGGAGTGAATTTTTTTTTTTTTTTCAGAGTGACATTTTTTTTTCTTGAGTGAATTTTTTTTTTCGGGAGTGACATTTTTTTTGTTCTTTTCCGAGTTATATTTTTTTTCCGGAAGTGAATTTTTTTTTCCCCGGAGTGCCTTTTTTTTCTCAGAGTGAAGATTTTTTTCCCCTCCAAGTTAACATCCATGCCAACACAAAGGACACATAGAAGTATGTGAGCAGTGACGGTACATTTCCATACATACATTGAGCATAAACAGGCCTTTTGCACAGAAATATCAGCAGCATAGATCTCTACTCCTGTATGACACATCTGTATATGAGAGTGTGTTCTCGAGAAGCTTGAACGAGAATAAATCTTTGACGTTATAATAATGAATAAGTTATTAAAGTATTGATTGTCTCTCTGTCCGGTTTGTATTTGAGGCTCACATTAACAAACAGAGCTGTAGAAGCTCCAAAAGAAATTTCGGAATGGAAATTTTTTCGGAGTGAAATTTTTTTGTTCTTTTCCAAGTGAAATTTTGAAAAAAATTTTAGCATTAAAGATGATGCTGCTTTACTGCCTGATTATGTGTCTTTAATTAATAAAGATGGTTTTTTCTCTGAGTGAAGTTTTTTTTTCGGAGTGAAAAAAAAATTTCGGAATGGAAAGTTTTCCGGAGTGAAATTTTTTTTTCCATGGTGACATTTTTTTTTTCCAGGGTGAAATTTTTTGGTTCTTTTCCGAGTGAAATTTTTTTTCGGAGTGACTTTTTTTTTGAGTGAAATTTTTTTTTCGGAGTGAAATTTTTTTTTTGAGTGACTTTTTTTTCGGAGTGACATTTTTTTTTGAGTGACTTTTTTTCTGAGTCGGAGTGACTTTTTTTCCAGAGTGATTTTTTTTTTTTTTTGAGTGACTTTTTTTTTCTGAGTGAATTTTATTTTCTCAGTGAAAAAATGTTTTCTCAGAGTGAAGATTTTTTTCCCCTCCAAGTTAACATCCATGCCAACACAAAGGACGCATGCAAGTATGTGAGCAGTGACGGTAAATGTCTGTACGTACGTTGAGCATAAACGGGCCTTTACACAGAAATATCAGCAGCATAGATCTCTACACCTGTATGACACATCTATACATACATTAATGTGAGTGTGTATGTATTCCTGCATGAATACCTATGTTCCTGTGTGTGTGTGTGTGTGTGTGTGTGTGTGTGTGTGTGTGTGTATGTGTGTGTGTGTGTCATACATCTTTCATGGCTCTCCCTGTGACTGACTGAGATTACATGCATGACCACAGCGGCTGCACGCTGGCCGGCTCTCTCCTCGCTCCACTCAGCTTAGCAAGCCACCGTCCATCCATACCAATGCTGCTGCTGCTGCTGCTGCAATAAATATCATTACCCACTGCCTCACTGCCTCACTCCCCCGTCTCAATAATCCATATTCATACAGTCCTTTTGGTTATGAATGGGGAGTGAGCAGCTAAGGCCGGCTCCGTCAGCTCAGCCTCGGCTTTGATGTTGGGGGAAGATTCCTTTGTAATTGATGTGGAGGAAGGCGGCCGTTACAGCACAGCGTCTTTAATCCGCCCAAGAGGAGGGCCCTAATTATTCTGTTGCCTCAATCAATGCCTCCGATTGTTCTGCACGATGTGGCACGACTCAGCATTGGAATAATGATTTTCTTTTTTTTTTCTTTTTTATTACATTTCAAATGAGATGATGGAATTAGCTCCAAATATGATTTCCTTATTGTTATTGAAATCGAAACCATTGAATAGAGATCGTATTTATGATGACGGTTAATTAGGATGATACAGTACACTACATAGTGAGGAGTATGTGGCTTCTTTTATTGGTTTTAGTTTCAATTAAAAGGAGATCTCACTGCTAGATTTTAGACAACAGTGTTATTCCTATTCCATGGTATCAGTTTGGGGACCTGCGTGCACAAAGCCAGCTCCATAAAGAAATGGTTTTTCCCATTTTTCGGGTGGAAGAGCTGACCTCAACACCGTCCAACACCTTTGGGATGAGCTGGAACGCAGACTGCGAGCCAGGTCTTATCTCCAAACATCAGCGATCGCCTTCGCCGAACGTTAAAGCCATGCCAAATGAAGCAGAGTCCCTCCCTTCTCATTTCCTATGGAACACAATTGAAGCAGCTCTCAGAGGAGGATTGTGTGGTTTTGTAGCAACCAATGCGGCACGGAGCGGTGACAGGAAGAAAAAAAAGGGAGGGACAGTTGGAATAGAAAAACCTATTATGCAAAATAATATCTGGCAACATTTACCTGGACGCTGTGTGTGGTGCAGATGTGACACAGTGACAGGATAATAAGTTTAAACCCAGTTAATGCTCAACTACTTTCTGCATCTAAGGCAAATAAAAACAACTAGAAAACCCTCAGAATAAACATCCACGAAGCAATCAGGACTGGAATCTAATTGTTTATTTCTCATGCATTCTTGCCTGATGTCTCAAGGCTTTGACCTCTTCAGCATTGGCATGTAATCTGTCCTACCCCCAGAGCAGTGAGCAGTGTGTGTAGAAGTAGCCACTCAACAACAATACACTGAAGGGTTTGTCATGATTTTTAGAGATTTCAGTATGTTTGATTATTCAGAAGCAAAACTCATCTTCATTCAAGGGTCATAAACAGTTCAATTTGACCTCATGTGGGTCGGATCATTGAAAAGATGGAAGGAAGGAAGGAAGTAGAGAAGAGATGAAGGATGTGATTGTCAAAATGGATAAATGGTTTCAGACTGGCATGTCCATACCATCACATTTAAGTAGAAAGTAAGTATTTATATAGGCATTATACACAAATACATACACACATATAGATAGAATAATAATAATTAAAGCTGCAAGCAGTGATGAACGGGCCCTCGCCACCCCATGCATGTCGGTTTACAGATATAATAGGGCTTCATGCTGGTCAGCGCTCGGGCCTTAGTGGTCAGTAATATGGATGTTGTCTACATGCATTAAATCATGTGTTTCATGGTCTGCCTTTGAACATACAGTATCCTCATTTAATGCATTCACTCAATTAAACCTCATACTTGACCATATTCAAAGGCTTAATATTGTTTTCCTTATCGTCAATATTATAAATGACCAAAAAAATAGTATTTAATCACATTTTTTAGAAGTTGAAACCGACAAATGTGGTCATATTTGCTTAGAAAAATAACTAAAATGATCATTGGATTGTCAAAATGGATAAATGGTTGCAGACTGACATATCTATACAATCACATATAAGTACAAAGTATTTATATAGTGTTTTTCATAGAAATTTGGCAATATACATCTACACAAACATACCCTATTCAAAGGCTTGTACTGTATTTTCCTTGTAGTCAATATTAAGAATGACAAAAAAAGCATTTAATCAATTTTTTTAGAAGCTGAAACCAACAAATTTGATCTTATTTGCTTAAAAAATGACTAAACTGATCATTCAATTGAACATACAGTATCCTCATTTAGTGCATTAACTGAATTAAACCTCATACTTGACCATATTCAAAGTGTTTTTCTTATGGTCAGTATTATAAATGACCAAAAAAAAGCATTAAATCTATTTTTTTAGAAGCTGAAACCAACAAATTTGATCTTATTTGCTTAAAAAAATAACTAAAATGATCATTCAATTGGCAAAAATGGCATGTTCATCCAATCACATATAAGTAAAACCTAAGTCAAATTTACTTATACAGTGTTTTTCATGGACATCAGTCACAAAGGGCTTTACACACACACACATTCACACATATACACAGAATAATAATAATGTAATAAGTAATCTGGATGTGGTCTACATGCATTAAGTGGTGTATTTTACGCTCTGCCATTAAACAGACAGTGTTCTCATTTAGTGCACCAGCAGAGTGCCAGGTAGCATAGATCCACTGTCTACTGCATTAGCACATCCACTGAATTAAACCTCATACTTGACCATATTCCAAAGGCTTAACATTGTTTTTTCTTCCCCAGCGTTAATATCCTCCTCCTCAACTCATCTTCACGAGCTAATCCGATGGCACAAGTCAGCGCTTTTCATGCGGTGATCGCACACAAGCACTTACTTAAAAAACTGCACAGAGCTGCTCAGTATCTCTCCGCAGAGTGCTCACAAACCTTTTACTTAATGTAAAGCGTGACCAAAACATTTTGCACAGGAGTCCACCCAAAAAACCTCTCTGCAAAATAATCTCTGGCTCACATTAACCGGATTTTTTTTTTTTACAAGAGGTGCTTTGCAGTAAAAACCTTCTATTACTTGTCCCATTCTCCAGATACTTATCTGTGACGCCACAGTGATTTTGGTAATATCTGTCATGCTCTTCTCTCTCTCTTCAACGCTTCTCTGCATCTCTCTTCTCTACATCTATCTCTCTTCTCTACATCTATCTCTCACTTCCCCCCAAACATCGTGCACAGGACCTGGTAGTGCTCGCAATTAGTGGCAGTCAAGCAAAGCCATCGTGTGAATCACTGAGTGGCTCTTAATTATACAAGGCTTTTAAAGTTGTACGACAGGGGAGGGAGGAGGAGGGAAGGAAGGAAGGACAGAGGAAGGTAGGACAGAGGAAAGATGGAAGGTAGGAGGGAGGGAGGGAGGGAGGGAGGGAGGGAGGGAGGGAGGAAGGACGGAGGAAAGAAGGAAGGATGGAAAGAAGGACAGAGGAAAGAAGGAAAGGGAGGGAGGAAGGAAGGAGGTAGGGAGGGAGGGAGGGAGGTTGGAAGGAAGGAAGGAAAGGAGGAAGGAAGGGAGGAAGAAGGGAGGAAAGGAGGGAGGGAGGAAGGAAGGAGAAACGGAAAGAAGGACAGAGGAAAGAAGGGAGAAAGGAGGTAAGGAAAGGAGGGAGGGAGGAGAGAAGGGAGGAAGGAAAGGAGGGAGGGAGAATGGGAGGACAGAAGGAAGGAAGGAAGAAGGGAGGAAGGAAGGGAGGAAGAAGGAAGGAAAGGAGGGAGGGAGGAAGGAAGGACAGAGGAAGGAAGGAGGAAAGGAGGAAGAAGGAAGGAAAGGAGGGAGGGAGGAAGGAAGGACAGAGGAAGGAGGGAGGAAAGAAGGAAAGAAGGAAGGAAGGGAGGAAAGGAGGTCAATTTGACGACAGGAAGATTAAAAAAGGAGTGTTTCTGTTTTTACTAAGTTTTCTCGCCTTTTAAAATATAAATGGAGCCGTTGTGTTTCCTCCAGCAAGGCACAAGCACACACACATATATATATATATATATATTTCTTCTTTATGTCTCATAGCGAGGGGTCAAAGAGCATGCGTTATGGGTGTGCCAGCATGTATAGGAGTGTGTTTCAGACTTCTTCGGCAGAGTTTGGAGGAAAAAAATCTCGTCTAAACACGACTACTGACAATATGGTGCTGAGCTTGTGCTGAACTTAAAGAGAAAAACTGACTTCAGATGTGGACATTCCACAAAAAATGGGAGGGGGGGGGGTTGGGGAGGTTGAGAGGGGATCGCGAATCCAACGAGCTGTTTAAATATGAATGAGTGTTGTGTGAATGCCTCTGCTGTGATATGAACTATAGAGGAGAACAGATCCCTGTGTACTGCTGCTGTGTCTTATACAGTAGCTGGAGGGAACCTTACTGCTGCTGCTGCTGGAAACTCACTCTAATGTTTATGTCTGAGCTACAAACCCCGTATCTTCACCATCATCTACATTTTTATTCTAATTCAATGTTTTAAAGAGGAGGGTTTTTTTTGTTTTATCTAGCATGCCTGGTGAATTACTCTCTTGTACTTTTTGCTGCACATTCCCTTAAAGGAATAGTTGGGAATAACTATGCTTTGCTGACTTTTTAGCCTTTAAAGGCATGGCTTTCACCTCTCTCTCTCTCTCTCTCTCTCTCTCTCTCTCTCTCTCTCTCTCTCTCTCTCTCTCTCTGTCTCTCAATCTCTCTCTCTCTGTCTCTGTCTCTCTCTCTGTCTCTCAATCTCTCTCTCTCTCTGTCTCTCGCTCTCTTGCTCGCTCTCTCTCGCTCGCTCTCTCTCTCTCTCTCTCTCGCTCGCTCTCTCTCTCTCTCTCTCTCTGTCTCTCTCTCTCTCTGTCTCTCAATCTCTCTCTCTCTCTGTCTCTGTCTCTGTCTCTCGCTCTCTTGCTCGCTCTCTCTCTCTCTCTCTCTCTCTGTGTGCAGTAGTTCCAGTTTAGACTCTACAGACCACAAAACCACCAGGAGGGTAGCTGTAAAACTCGGTATACCCTCAAATTATTCATCGGTGTTCATTCTTGACCTTCTAAATATTGATTTAACAAGTTAGTTCCAACCAAAAGTCCAACTCTTATAGATGGTCAACTTCCTTCAAAAGGTTTTTCGAAAAGTCTGAGAGCTCAGGTTTGGACATTAAATTGGGATTATATTGTCAAAACTTCTATTTCTAAGATCAAGAATGAACTTCAAGCATCTCTATTACAACTTACTAAACTCTATCCAATGATGAAGACCAAGTTATACAACTGAAAGCACTGGGAAAAGCTTGCAGGTACCCTTTAGTTGGGGCTCGAGCTCTAAACAGTATGAAGGCCTTATTGAATCTGTCGGAATTATTATTCTGTGGCAAAATGACTCAATAGCGCCCCCTAGGAAATTAAGAAAATTGAGCCCCTCGCCCCAGATTGACATAGACAAACTAAATTTACTACACATATATATCACGTAAAGACACACAAAAAAGTCTCTTGGATCCATACTCTAACTCCAACAGGAAGTCGGCCATATTGAATCAAATTTGCGATTTTGGTGCCATTTTTAGCGATTTCCATGCATCGTACGTTTGCGAACTCCTCCTACAGATTTAATCCCACCGACTTCAAATTCAGTTATTACGATGTTAAGACATTGTTGATGTAAAGTTAGCAAAATCTTTCACTTACGTTAAACCTGCTAGCCGTGGCGTTGTGGTGAATTTCGCTATTTCGGAGCCAGACAGGGGAGCGAGGGCACGGTCATCACTGCTTCAAGCCTTCAAATCGTCCACCAATATCAAGAAACATTTTGTTATTACGCAACTAAAATTCAAACTTTTTGTTCATGCACTAAAAATTAAACTGTGCAACCTCCATCCAGAGATGAAGACCAAGCTACACAACTGAAAGCACGGGGATAAGCTTGCAGGTAGTAACCCTTTAATTGCTTTAAATGCTTTCCCAAACCCTTTAAATCATCCATTGATATCAAGAAACCATGTCCATGACAACGGAGCAAAACCTCATAAGCTTCGAGGAAGACCATGAGATGTGGCTGAAAGAGTCAGAAACACCATGCAGACACCCCCCCCCCCCCCCCCCCAAAAAAAAAGAACCCTGAATATGAGATGTTGTGACAGCAGATTAGTGTTGTGTTTAACCACCAGCTGATTACAGCAGTCAGGAGCCAGACACTGGGAGGCCACCCGTGTCTGCTTAGTTGTGCGGTGGTGTTTGTGTATTTGTGTTGTGTGAATGAATACCAGAGAAAAAAACAACCCCCCCCCACCCCTCCACCCAATTATTCCTGATGCAGAACCACATATTATGGTATTTACTTTATATATCATGATATCTCTAAACATCCAGTAACTGCTATGTTTCAGTCACAGATCTGCTCATTTAAAGTGTATTCAGCCTGGCTTTTGATTCATAATTTAATAGTTTATAGTCTTTTAATTTTTATTTTATTGTGCTTGTTTTTGATGTTTTATTTATTTTTTTATATCTTATTATTATTCTCTAGTTTTATCTTCTTATCAATTGTCCATTTCTTTCATCTCTTAATCTATCTTTAGTCAAGTTTATTAAACTTCATCTTCTATTTTACTTTTCTTTGTATTTTTAATCTTTTAACCTATTTTTTTTAACTCTAACTTTTAATAAACCATTTTTTCTTATTATCTCCTATTTTACATATTTAATTATTTATTTTTGCTTATTTTATTTAAATTTTTAAGCATTTCTATCATTTTTATATTTTATTTTACTTCTCTCCAGTCGTCTTTTAAAATTATTATTATTATTTATTTTAAAATATATATAAATATGTTGTGACTTGTTCTGTCTTATCATCAGCTAACTGTAAAACACTTTGAACTACACTAATCTGTATGAAAGGAGCTAAACAAATACATTTCGATTGATTGAAAAGCTGTGAAAATTATTAATATTTTTAATTGAACCTTTATTTAATCAGGTATTTAACCCATTTAGATCGAGGGCCAAGAAGGCAGTGCACAAAAACAACATGTAAAAGAGATAATAGCATTAAAAAAAAGGTACATAAGATTAAATAATACAACATAAATATAAGAATAAAATACTGAAATAGTTTAGTTTAGTTTATTTGGATCCCCATTAGCTGTTACCCAGGCAACAGCTACTCTTCCTGGGGTCCAAAAATAGTGATGATATATCAGGCAGCAGAAAGATGTCTTCTATTAAAACTCCTCCAGTGATTAGCATTGCTTTAACACTATCAGAGTCACCACAGATAGTTAAATAAGAGTCTAAATGTTGAAATGCATGTTGACTGTACATGTTGGGGGGTGTTATGCTACTAGTTGCAGCTGCTCGCCTGCAGCAGCTGATTCTCTCTCTCCCATCACCTCTCTGCACTGCTGGCATCTGGAAGGAAAGAGGCATCCGTGCCAAGATCTGCCAGACTATGTAACAGCTTCTTCCCCCAAGCTATCAGGACTGTGAACACCCTCCGGATCCAGCAAACCCCCCCTCCTTTACCCCCCAACACACACACACACACACACACACCGACACACTGGACCGGACAAGCTAACATACTCACACAAATGAACACCAGCCACTTTCTCTCTGAGTCTCTCTGTTATTTGTTATTCTCCATTTTTAAGTGATTGTACATTGTCTTCTTCTTCCTGTAGTGATATTTAATGACTTTTAGTAGCATCCTGTTGCACATGTTAGTAAGTAAAATCAAGGCCTCCTTCCTCCTTGCAATACCAGTTATAGTAGTTTTATAATCTAATTTATAAAACTACTATCTGATTACTAGAAGATGCATAAATTGCATGACTACAAACTATTGCTCAACTAGTGATATTTGACTTTTAGAAGCATCTTTATGCACATGTTGAAGTGTGGAGAAGAGAGTGTTAATATATAAAATTGGTGTATTTCCCCTTTAAAGTCAATACAATGTAAAATCAAGGCCTCCTTCCTCTCTGCATCTATACTGCAATACCAGTTATAGTAGTTTTATAATCTAATGTATGCATCTTCTGGTTATTACTAGTGATATTTGACTTTTAGTAGCATCTCTTTGCACATGTTGGAGTGTGGAGAAGAGCAGTATTTTGCTTCCATGTTTACGATGCAGCAGACAATAAACATGATGAAGAGCAACTACAGAAGCTCTAACTGATTCAGACTCTAGTGACATTATTTGTGTCGATGTATCAGACTTTTTAAACCATCTTCACACATCTTGTAGTATCCATAACACCTGGAAACACACACATTGATATGTAAAATTGGTGTATTTCCCCTTTAAAGTCAATACAATGTAAAATCAAGGCCTCTTTCCTAGCTGGATAGCTTACTAGTGATTTTTAATGACTTTTAGTAGCATCTTGTAGTATTACAGTACATTATTTAGCTTCCTGTGTACTATGGGAGTGATTATATTCCTCTGATTCAGCAAATGAAGAGCAGCTACAGAAGTCTCAGTCCCAGTTTAGTCTTTTCATTTTCAAACAATGCAATTAATCAAGATGAGACACTGAAAGACTTTACAGTATATCACTTGTTGCACATATGTAGTAACACTCGCCAACACCTGGAAACACACATTGTGTAAAATTGATGGAATTCCCCTTTAAAGTCAATACACACAATGTAAAATCATCCAGACTGGAGTCTATGCTGCAGCACCAGTTATAGTAGTTTTATAATGACATTTATGAATCTTCTGGCTACTCTATTCACTCTGTTTTATTTGAGTTTTATTTTTCCTTAAAGTGCTTTTATCTCATTTTAATATGGTTTGTCTATTGTTGCTTTTTTCCTGCATTTACTCGATTTATTTCTTATTTGTTCCCTTTTAAAACACAATGATTTGATGCTTTGTGTATTTTGCAGCCTTGTGAAGCACTTTGTAACTTGGGTTTTGCAGCATGCTCTATAGATAAAGTTTATTATTGTTATAAACTCTATTTTCTACAAGCTGCTTGAACCTGAATCAGTGAATGAAATGTCTCAGATCTGCACAGTTCAGCCTTATAGATGCAGGAGAGCTTACAGGGTTAAAACTGTGCAGAGGCTCCAACAAAGAGCAATCTTCTCTCTGGTTTGTGTTATTTTAATTCCCTTTCCATTCTGGAAAAATAACTCCAATGTCAACAATTGCTCAATTTAATTGCAACTTGAACATTTGTCCATTTTTTTTTTTTTTTGCAGGGAACTTTTGGTATGTTGGTGTGTAGAAAGCCAAAAAGGAGGTTTCTGGGTTGTTGTTGCTGTCTTATTTGGGGTTCATAAGCCTGGGAATTGGTGTGTACAGATGTTACAGGCCCACCCTGGATTCCAGTATTTACAGGACTGCTTCCATCCTGGAAACATGGCCCACTTCTTATACACTGTCTTCAGACAGGAAGGACGCGACGGATTGCCAAAAGCTCCATCTGAAAAAGCAAACATGCTCACGAGCTGATGCGTGCACGCTATATATATAAAAAAAAATAGTCCCACATGTGCACGCTCAAATACACACACAAAAGAACAACACACACACACACAGAGTTGCATGTAAGCACTATTTTAGTCACACACACACACACACACACACACACACAGTGACGCCTGTGCATGCAATAGTACAAGAGTCACTTCAGCAGTGACTGGCAACTAAACCCAAATCCGCTCAGCTCTCCCCTGATGATAGGGGATGGAGGAAATCAGGAGGGGAGAGAGAGAGAGAGAGAGAGAGAGGGAGAGGGAGAGGGAGAGAGAGAGAGAGAGAGAGAGAGAGAGAGAGAGAGAGAGAGAGAGAGAGAGAGAGATAGAGAGGGCGTTGGGTTTAGAAGGGCACCAATGAGGACGAGGGAGCAGATGATTTTGAAGCGAATGACACCAGAGAGTCCAGCGAGTGGGAGGGTCAACGCATTATAAACTAGAGCCAGAAAACAGGATGAGTGAAAGAGTGAACGAGTGATCAGTGAATGAAAAAAGAAAGAAAGAAAGAAAGAAATGAGACGGCAGGATTTGACAATGACAGTGAAAGAGCAAAAGAGAGAGAGAGTCAGACTGAAAGTGTGTGATAAAGTGAGCGAGAATAAGGCCTGAGGGAAGAAGAGAGAGGGAGAGGAAGTGAGGGAATTATGGGTTTTTATTTACATACTGTACGTTATGATGGATAGAATAAGAAGGAAGATAATATTAATAATAATAATAATAATGTGGGAATGTCATAAACACATTTTATGAATAGGTTTTGTTGCTAGATGGTTTCAGGCTCATTACATCATTGTGGTATCATTGGATTCAAACTTTAAATGTTATCTAAACTTATTCTCAATATAAAAAAAACTGTCTAAAATTGGCTTTTATGGTTTAACTCTGTAAATATCTGATTAATGAACAAGTTAAAAAGACTCATTTGATAACTGAGTAAGACTTTTGAGTGAGTTTTTTAAGCAAATATGACAAAAAATGTATTGTTTTCATGTTTCAGCTATAAAGTATGCTAATTTAAAGCTTTTATTTGTCATTCATTACACCAGTGGTACACAAACTTTCTCTGCTGGCCTCCCTTTGGTTGCTGAGAACATTTTTGTCCCCCTGATTTTATATTTGGCCTTGACTTTTTCATCTGAATTAAACAAACATCATATTAAACATCATCTAACTAACAACATGCATTTTTTCAAAATTGTATTTTTGTATTGAGCTTCTTCTTTTTTTCTTTTTTTTTTTTAGATACATTTCTATTGTCTAGTGTTTATTTACTGTGTTTTCTTTTCCTCTGCAATGCCTGGATAACCAGCTGCTCTTAATCAAGATTTTCCAAATATTGGATCAATAAAGTAAATCTGTTTATTTGTGTATCAATCTGTTTATTTAATAAAACACGAAGGAGTAAAAACTAGCAGGAGGTAGCTGTTCAGGTTGATTTCACACAACTACAGTGACAAGAGTTGAAGCTAATGATAACATAGCATGTTGGGGTTAGGGTTATAGGTTTAATTTAACCTATATTTAATCAGGTATTTAACCCATTTAGATCGAGGATCAAAAAGGCAGCAGCACGTGAACAACATATAAAAGAGATAATAGCACATAAAAAGGTACATAAAATAAAACACAACGGAGTAAAAACTAGCAGGAGTCAGCTGGTCAGGTTGATTTTACACAACTACAGTGACAAGAGTTGAAGCTAATGATAACATAGCATGTTGGTCCGTGACATATATCACTCCAAATAATCTTATTGTGATAGCAAACCTGTGTTTCTATGTCTCCATGACTGTAAACACTTTGAAAGCAGTGAACACACACCAGATACACAGCTAGCAGGTACACAGCAGCTACGTTGTAGGTTACGTTAGCACGATGCTAACATTAGCCGCGATGCTAACGTGCAGAGCGTCAAACAGCTGTAGTAACAACTCTGCTACTTTACAGCTAGCATCACAACAACAACATCATAGCTAACCAGACAGTGAGCTGAATGTCAGCAGGTAATGTTACAGTTTATGTGAAGCAGAGCTGATGTTACTCACCTGTCCGGCAGAGCAGCGTCCGCCATTACTCTCCGGTCCTTCGACAGGTCTCCGTCTGCCCCTCCGCCGGGTATCCGTTGGTCCCTCCGCCGGTCTCCGTATATCCCTTCGCCGTTTGAAAACCACACTGATGTGTCCGCGGCTCCTTGTCTGGTTAAAGTACTTCTTTCATATTAAATATTCTTCTGACTTTCTCCTCTCTGGATGTTTCTTGGTCACCTCTCCTTCTCCACTGTGTTTGTGACAGTCCCAACGGTCCTAACAGACGTTTCTCGCGCCGACTGCGTCACTACGTCACTACGCAGCCTCCCCTCCCCTCCCTCCTCTGTCTGACCGTGAACGCGCATGAACGCTCCCTGTCTCTGATTGGCTGGAGCATTGTTGTATTGATCAGCTGATTCTCAGAGGCAGGCTGTGTATTGAAACCGGACTTTTTTTTCATCGCGCACTTTGAAGGGACAGCTGGTGGACAGTGAGGAGAGTGATTTTGACCAAAAATATGTTGAATTATTATTGCTTACTACACCTTTCATTTAGCCCTGTAGCCGTACCACGCCCCCCCCCCCCCCCCCCCACACACACACACACACACTTTGGGAACCACTGCATTACACTAAACTTATTTTCTTTGGATGTTTGAATGTTGGTCAGACGTCATCTTTGACTTTTTGGAAATAATAACTGGCATTTATTTCTCTTTTTTTCTGACATTTAATGCACACAACAACAACAACAATAGATTGATTAATGCTTCCTGCTGTAATGCTAAACTAAACTAATCACTTCCTGCATGTCTCTGTGTCTCAGACATTAGAGTGATATTGGTCTTCTCATCTCTAAACAAAAGAAAGAAAACAGACATATTTCCCAAAATGTCAAACAAAAGGACAAATAAACAAGCACTGTACATGCTGTTCAGGGTCAAATTTGACTCATTTTAACATTTAAGAGCTGTAAAAACAACAAATACACATTTATGGTAGCTCAACTTTTCCTAATGTGAACCAACAGTTTACAATAAAGGAAATAAAATGCATATTTTTGTGCAAGCTGACACATTTTTGTACATTCAAGTGTACTTAATATTCTCCTGGACATTAAAATAGTGATTGTGAATGTCTTTATTTAATAATTAAATATAATAAACTCTAATTAAACATGTATTAATGACTGATGGGTGATTTATTAATGTGAATTGGTGTAGAGACTAAGTATGAGTCAGAATATGAACAGTATGTAAAGGGTTAAACCTCCCCTCCATACATGTTTAAAGACTCTTATTCAAATTATAACATGCCTGATATGTTTTACACCCCAAAAAGTTAGAAGTTCTTTAAATTACACACACACATATATATAAATATATATATATATATATATATATATATATATACATGCAAACAGTTTTCATTTCAAAGGTTTTCCAGCTGGAGACTCAAGGGACTAACCCCCAATCTTAACCCTTTAGGCTTCAAGTGTTACAGTTAAGGTAGTTTTAGATTCAAAAGCAGACACAGAAACAGAGAAATGTTTAAAATAAGTTGTTTTAATGAGTAAACTGGTTGCAGAAGGCTTGCATGGTGGAGGCTGGCTGCTGGTGGTTGGGTAAATATGAAAAGTGGGCTTGCAGTGCAGCAGTGTTGAAAGAAAGTTCAAGGAGGATGAGATGGCACCAGAGACCTGAACATGAGGAGATCATAAGAACATAACTCCTCCTCAAATACCAGAATACCAAGCAGCCGAGAGAGAGAGAGAGAGAGAGAGAGAGAGAGAGAGAGAGAGAGAGAGAGAGAGAGAGAGAGAGAGAGAGAGAGAGAGAGAGAGAGAGAGAGAGAGAGAGACCCAACAATCTGGTGATGAGTGGAAGGAGAGCCTCAGTACTTGAGCTGTGAACAGATGAGCTGATTGCAGACAGGTGTGGAGTTGCACCAGGTGACGGGTCAGCGATGCCACGCCTGCAATGCATGCCCACACACACACACACACACACACATAGACACACACACATAGACAGAGGGAGGGGGGGCACACACACACACACACATAGACGAGGGGGGGGGTCACACACACATCCAGATCCTTGACACGTAGATACACATGTTAAACTGAAATTTAACCCTCCTGTCGTCCTCCCTCTCTCCCTTTTGACTGTTCCTTCCTCCTCCATCTATCCTTCTTTTCCTTCCTTCCACCTATCCTTCATTTCCTTCCTTTCATCTGTCCTTCCTCCCTCCCTTCCTTCCTTCCTTCCTTCCTTCTGTCCTTCCTTCCTTCCTTCTGTCCTTCTTTCCTTCCTTCTGTCCTTCTTTTCCTGTCTTCCTTCTCTCCTTACTTCCTTCCTCTTTTCCTCCCTCCCTGCCTCCTTTCCTTCCTTCCTTCCTTCTGTCCTTCCTTCCTTACTTCTGTCCTTCTTTCCTTACTTCTGTCCTTCTTTCCTTACTTCTGTCCTTCTTTTCCTGCCTTCCTTCTCTCCTTACTTCCTTCCCCTTTTCCTCCCTCCCTGCCTCCTTTCCTTCCTTCCTTCCTTATGTCCTTCCTTGCAACCTTCCTTCTGTCCTTCTTTCCTTCCTTCTGTCCTTCTTTTCATGCCTTCCTTCTCTCCTTACTTCCTTCCCCTTTTCCTCCCTCCCTCCCTCCCTCCTTTCCTTCCTTCCTTCTCTCCTTACTTCCTTCCTCTTTTAATCCCTCCCTACTTTCCTTCCTCCCTTCCTTCTCTCCTTACTGCCTTCCTCTTTTCCTCCCTCCCTCATTACTCCTTTACTTCCTCATTCCTTAGTTCCTTCCTTTTTTCCTTCCTTTCTTCCTCCTTCCTCCGTCCTTCCTTGACCTGAGGACAACAGGAGGGTTAAAGTGCAGCACACAGAAACCTTCCTCCAAATTCTGCAGAGAGTCTTTAACCTACTAGCTTAAGCTCCTTAAACCAAACTAAACCCTTAACCATAGAGGGTCCAAATCACTAAAATCTCATATGTGTCATTTTTATTGGACTTGTGCATGAATGAATTGTGCATAACTACATTTCTTTATTCCCCTTTTTTAACACATCTTAACCCTCCTGTTGTCCTCAGGTCAAGGAAGGACAGAAGGAAGGAAATGAGGAAGGAGGAAAAGAGGAAGGAAGTAAGGAGAGAAGGAAGGGAGGAAGGAAGGAAGGAAGTAAGGAGAGAAGGAAGGAAGGAAGGAAGGAAGGAAGAAAGGAGGAAAGGAAGGAAGGAAAGAAGGAGGAAGGAAGGAGGGAAAGAAGGAAGGGAGGAAAGAGAGAAGAAGGAAAGAAAGAGAGAAGGAAAGAAGTAAGGAGAGAAGGAAGGAAGGAAGGAAGGAAGGAAGGAAGGAAGGAAGGAAGGAAGGAACAGTCAAAACAGATGAGGTCATTTTGCCCTGCGAGGACGACACAAGGGTTAAAACATGGCCGCCACTCTGCCACAGACACAAATAACTACAGCTCCATATCAGTCAAATCTCAAATGAATGAAAGACACATGAATAAAGCCACTGATGGAACCATGATCTGTATTCAGGAAGCTGAGTTACGCCTCGGACGCATGAATGCACCTACTTCAAAATGTATTGTTAGGAACGTTTAAGTAGTGTGCCGAGCCGCCGAGATAAAGATCAGAGTATTCAGTGTGGGCAAAAAGACGAGAAGTATGAGAGCAGGAGAAGAATGAAGCTCATTCTGTCTGAGGGGGCCTTTTTTTACTAAGCTATTAAAATACAATGAAGTCTCACACCTACATACACACACTCACTTCACCCTCCTGTCAGCCTCCCGGGTCAAACTGACCCCGTCTGTTTTGACTGTTCCTTCTTTCCTTCCTTCCTTCTTTCCTTCCTTCTTCCCTCTTTCTTTGCTCCCTCCTCCTTCCATCCTTGCTTCCTTCCTTCCTTCCCTCCTCCCTCCCTCCTCCCTTCCTTCCTCCCTCTTTTCCTCCCTCTCTCCTTACCTTCTTTCTTTCCTTCCTCCCTCCCTCCTTACTCCTTTCTTTCCTTCCTTTCTTCCTTCCTTCCTCCCTCTTTTCCTTTATCCCTCCCTCCCTCCTCCCTTCCTTCCTCCCTCTTTTCCTTCCGTCCTTCCTTCCTCCCTCCCTCCCTCTTTTCCTTTATCCCTCCCTCCCTCCTCCCTTCCTTCCTCCCTCTTTTCCTTCCGTCCTTCCTTCCTCCCTCCCTCTTTTCCTTTATCCCTCCCTCCCTCCTCCCTTCCTGCCTCCCTCCTTTCCTTCCTTCTTCCTTCCTTCCTCCCTCTTTTTGTTCCTTCCTTCCTTCCTTCCTCCCTCTTTTTCTTCCTTCTTCCTCCTTTCCTCCCTTCCTCCTCCCTTCCTCTTTTCCTTTTTTCCCTGCCTCCTCCCTTCTTTCCTTCCTTCCTCCCTCCTTTCCTTCCTCCCTTCCTTGACTCGAGGACAACAGGAGGGTTAAGCATTAATATTTAAGGTTGTAGACATCTATCTATCTATCTATCTATCTACCCATCTATCCATCCATCCATCCATCCATCCATCTACCTATCCATCTATCCATCTATCTATCTATCTATCTATCTATCTATCTATCTATCTATCTAGTTATTTACACCGAAGCAACAACCTCCTGAGAGTTGGCCTACTAGAGGAGAAGTCTGGTGATAAAGTAAGAATCCATCCTCTGGGAACCATGAATGTCTCGACTACACTTTGTGCCAATTCCTTTCATCTCATGTTGAGATATGTAGCTCCATGCTGTTTGTGTCTTTAGGCGAGAAGTCATGTTATCACTCCGGTTATTAGACTTCTGGGGAACATGAACGTCTATACAAAATGTCACGTATCTAAAAAATCTTCTCAGGCTGACGTGACGGAGCGACATCACCAAACATGGAGCCTAACACCAACCCTAAAAACTGCTTTCAGCTCCGTCACCTCTTTTTTTTTGTGGATGTCGTCATATTATAGAAAACAGCAGCAAGCTCAGAGATGAAAGCATCAGCTGGGTTACATTCTCTCTTTCCTCTCTTCCTTCTTTCCTTCCTTCCGTCTCTCCTTCCTTCCTTCTGTCCTCCATCCACCTTCCTTCCCTCCTTCTTTCCTTCCTTCCCTCATTCCCATTCCTTCCTTACTCCCTTCCTCTTTTCCTTTCTCTCTCCCTCCCTCCTTCCCTTTTCCTCTCTCCCTCTCTCCCTCCCTCCCTACCAACCTTCTTTCCTTTCCGTTCTCCCTCCTTCTTTCCTTCCTTCCCTCATTCCTTCCTTACTCCCTTCCTCTTTTCCTTTCTCTCTCCCTCCCTCCTTCCCTTTCCCTCTCTCCCTCCGTCCCTGCCAACCTTCTTTCCTTTCCTTTCTCCCTCCTTCTTTCCTTCCTTCCCTCATTCCTTCCTTACTCCCTTCCTCTTTTCCTTTCTCTCTCCCTCCTTCCTTCCTTTTTCCTCTCTCCCTCTCTCCCTACCAACCTTCTTTCCTTTCCGTTCTCCCTCCTTCTTTCCTTCCTTCCCTCATTCCTTCCTTACTCCCTTCCACTTTTCCTTTCTCTCTCCCTCCCTCCTTCCTTTTTCCTCTCTCCCTCCCTCCCTACCAACCTTCTTTCCTTTCCTTTCTCCATACCTCCCTCTCTCCCTCCCTCCCTACCAACCTTCTTTCCTTTCCTTTCTCCTTACCTCCCTCCCTTCTTCCTCCCTCCCTTCCTTCTTCCTCCTTTCCTCCCTTCCTTCTTCTTCCCTTCCTTCCTTGACACTTATTGAACCTTTACCCTTAAGATGCTCTCAGAGCTTAAACAGCATCATGCACATGTCTTTAATCCTTTAAACAAATGTTGAACTTTCCCACTGACTGCTTTCTCTAAGTAAATAAGACCAGTCGGGGCTTTTTTAATTTTTTTTTATATATTTCTCTCCTCTTGACATTTCATTGCCCTCGTGCCCGATGCTGTTTTCTCTCTCGACTGCAAAATAGAGACACTTTGAAATGTCAAACTTAATGCATGAACACAAGTTCTAAATTATTGTTTGCTTTGTCATCCTCATTGTTCTCTGAGAACGCCGATCAGATGAAGAGAGGCTTCCAACCGCAGCCCGTTCCTCACATGTTGTCTCTGTGTGGTTGACAGCAGAGGAATGTTGCAACCTCTTTCATTTCATTAAGCTTCGGACTGTTCCTTCTTTCCTCCCTTCCTTCCTCCCTCCCTCTCTCCTTCTTCCCTTCCCTCCTTCTTTCCTTCCTTCCTTCCTCCCTCCCTCCTTCTTTCCTTCCTTCCTTCCTTCCTTCCTTCCTTCCTTCCTCCCTCCCTCCTTCTTTCCTTCCTTCCTTCCTTCCTTCCTTCCTTCCTTCCTTCCTTCCTTCCTCCCTTCCCTCCTTCCCTCCTTCCTTCCTTCTTTCCTTCCTCTCCCTCCTTCTTCCCTTCCTTCCTTCCTCCTTCTCTCTTTCTTTCCTCCCCTCTCCCTTCCTTTTTTTCCTCTTGCCTTCCTTTCTCCCTCCCTCTCTCCCTCTTTCCCTCCTACCTTCCTTCCTTCCTTTCCTCCCTCCTTTCCTTCCTTCTTTCCCTCCTCCCTCCCTCCCTCCTATCCTTCCTTCTTCCTCCCTTCCTTCCTTCTTCCTCTCTTCTTTCCTTTCTCCCTTCCTTCCTTCCTCCCGCCTTTCCTTCCTTCTTCCTCCCTTCCTTCCTTATTCCTCTCTTCTTTCCTTTCTCCCTTCCTTCCTCCCTCCTTTCCTTCCTTCTTCCTCCCTTCCTCTCTTCTTTCCTTTCTCCCTTCCTTCCTCCCTCCCTCCTTTCCTTCCTTCTTCCTCCCTTCCTAACTTCCTTCCTTGACTCCCTGATCAGATGAAGAGAGGCTTCCAACCGCAGCCTGTTCTTCACATGTTGTCTCTGTGTGGTTGACAGCAGAGGAATGTTGCAACCTCTTTGATTTCATTAAGCTGCGGAGACGCCGATGATGCAGACTTTCATGCGGAGGGGTTTTCAATTCGATTCAAATCACTTTATTTGTCTCGGGGGGGGCAACACGTAGAGCAGTCAAGTTTAAACTCGCTGATGTCGACTCGTATTGTTCTTCCAGCTGAAGATAAGTTGAGTATTGATTCATTCAAATTAACCCCGTCTGTTTTGACTGTTCCTTCTTTCCTCCCTTCCTTCCTTCCTTCCTTCCTTCCTTCCGACTGTCCTTCCTCCCTCCCTCCTTTCCTTCTTTCCTTCCTTCCTTTCCTTCCTCCCTCCCTCCTTCTCTCTTTCTTTCCTCCTCCTACCTTTCTTCTTTCCTCTGTCCTTCTTTCCTTTCTCCCTCCCTCCCTCCTACCTTCCTTCCTTCTTTCCCTCCTTCTTTCTTCGGTCCTTCCTTCCTCCTTTCCTCCCTTCCTTCCTCCTTCCCTCCTTTCCTTCCTTCCTTCCCTAAAATTCCTCTTTTCCTTTCTCCCTCCCTCCCCTTCCCTCCTTCATTCCTTCCTTCCTTCCGTCCTTTCCTTCCTCCCTTCCTTTTTTCCTTTCCTTTCCTCCCTTCAATCCTTCCTTCCTCCCTTCCTTCCTTGACTCAAGGAGGGTTAAGTCTACAACTGGAGTGTTCATGAGGAAGTATGGTTGCCATTCCTCTTAAAATATCGATTCCTAGCTGAAAAACAAAGTGTTTAAAAGTCTTTATCCTAACGGCCTCCTAACGCCTGTCAGCGTTGCAGTGTGTGATCTCACCACCGGCTATAAATCGGCTTCAACTTCACACTGAGCCTGCATGTGTTTGTGTTTGGGAAACCTGGGAGAAAAAAACCTCAGTTTGTCCGTCAGAGTTGTGTGTGAGTGGTGCTCCCCACCCCCCTCCTCCTCCTCCTCCTCCTCCTCCTCCTCCTCCTCCTCCTCTTCCTCCTCTTCTGTCAGTTCAGGAGGAACATGATGTTTCAGGCTTTTTTAAAAGAGAGACGGTTATGTTACATGCTTGTACTGGACTCGTTCACTCGCAGGCTTTCCTCTTGTAGAAGGAGGCGAATGAGTTGAACTATGTGTGCAACTGAATCCAAGCAAAAGAAATAAATTAGTCTCCAATTTGAACTCAGCTTATTTCAGATTTTCAGTTATTTATAATACAAGGCCAGAAATAATTTTACTACTGCAACTTTTTGTGCAACGTGAGCCTGAACTAAACATTTACATTAGATACTGAAACGCCCTAAACAGTATTTTATTAACACTTTTTCACAAATTTGTATATATAAGCTGGATGTTGTGAGATGTGACGCCCCCCCCACCCACCCTATTGGTTTCCATTGGAGCCGGTTTGAAGCCAAGAGTCAGCAGCTTATGTTTGGCGCCATATTTCTCATTTGGAGCCAGGAGCTTTCAAATAAAAACTACTGGGAGTTGTCTGCTACCTTGGACTGAATCAAACACTAGCTTACTGAGAACACTGCATGCTGCACACTTGGGATAAAGCTACCGACTTCAGCTAAATTGTGCTAAAAGGTCTTTTGTCAGATTTTCAGCTCCATGTAAGAAGGTGGAAGTCAATTCATTTGTTACTCATAGCACAAGGCCTTCAGAAATTATTTTACTGGTCTAAGCATTTAAATTAAAATAGTATGAAGACCTAAAGAGTATTTTATTAACACTATTCACAAATTTAAAGATGGAAAGCTAAGATACTTTCAACCTTTAAACTGAATTTCATGAATTTGCAAGCAAGGCAAATACTTACTTTTTGGGAGCACCATCCTTTTCTTTAGGTGGATGTAGGAGCTGTTTGAAGTTTTGAAGCCCAGATTTGTTGCTTATGGTCGGCGCCATTTTTTCCATTTGGAGCCAGGAGCTTTCAAATAAAGACTGCAGGGTTGTTGCCTGTCACACTCTGGAAACCACAGCTTGAGACTGCATATAAAGATGGATGTAGCGAGGTGAGACGTCATCTATTGTTTTGCATTGGAGCCGGTTTGAAGCCTGGAGTTTCCTTTCGGGTCAGGGCCATTTTTTCCATTTGGAGCCAGGGCCTTTCAAATAAAGTCTGCAGGGTTGTTGCAGCTTGAGACTCTATATAAAGATGACTGTAGCGAGGTGAGACGTCACCTATTGTTTTGCATTGGAGCCGGTTTGAAGCCTGGAGTTTCCTTTAACGGTTAGGGCCATCTTTGCTGTTTTGGAGCCAGGAGCTTTCGTATAAGGAGTGTTGCCTTTCACGCTTTGGAAACACATCCCACTACCTCAGACTGAAGTTATACTAACAGTGCAGGTATCTTAATCATGTAACATTAAACTTAGTGAAAACACCCACACAGCAGACACCAAAGCTACTAGCTAGTACAGATACTATAAATCAGAGCAATTATTTTCAAAATGACCACCAGCACGTTTATTTCTGGGCCCAAATTTACCAATTGGGACCAAAACTTCTTAGTATTTCTTGAGAGAAGTTGATGTGTTTTTGAATATTCTTCCATATTGGCTTCAGTTTTAAGTCATGCATGATGCCGCCTGGGAGCTACACACACACTCTCTCAGGATCCCACCATGTGCAAACCCGGCAACAGGAGCCTTGGTCAGCAAACACACACACACACACACACACACACATAAAAAAAAAAAAAAAAAAAAAAAATCAAAGGACCAGTCTGACAGAGCTGCAGAGCTGTGGTTGGATTTGTGATCTGGACTGTATGGCAGAGCAACCAGATGGAAGCCATTCCTGTAAAGAAAAAGAAAAGACACATGGCAGACCGCCTTGAATCTGCACAAAAAAAAAAAAAAAAAAAAAAAAAGGCTCAGAGAGCAGGAGGCAAAAGATTCAGTGGTCGGATTCAAACAGGAGTCTTGAAACTAAAAGTGCAAAAGAGCTGAAAATAGTCCTGAACAAGCTTCTAATTCCTAAAAGGTTGCTAAACACTACTACAGTGCATAGTGGTTTCTCTTTTCACTTTAAAGATGAAAGTATATATTTACAGTAGAAACATAAAGGCTGGAGGCTGAGTGGCACAGACAGGCTGAAACTAGAGGTGGACATCGTTGGTCGTTGGTCTTTTTTAAAGTTGATGGTAAAAAATAAAAAAGCAGAATAATACTTTAACCCTCCTGTTGTCCTCGAGTCAAGGAAGGAAGAGAGGAAGGGAGGAGGAAATAAGGAAAGAATGGAGGGAGGGAGAAAGGAAAAGAGGAAGGGAGGAAGGGAGGAAGGTAGGTGGGAGGAAAGAAGGAAGGGAAGAAGGAGGGAGGAAGGAAGGAAGGGAAGAAGGAGGGAGGAAGGAAGGACAGACGGAAGGAAGGAAGGAAGGAAGGAAGGAAGGAAGGAAGGAAGGAAGGAAGGAAGGAAAGAAAGAAATACAGAGGAAAGAAGGAAGGGAGGAAGGTAGGTGGGAGGAAAGAAAGAGAGAAGGAGGGAGGGTGGAAAGAAGGAAGGCAGGAAGGACAGAAGGAAGGAAGGAAGGACAGAAGGAAGGAAGGAAGGACAGAAGGAAGGAAGGAAGGAAGGAAGGTAGGTGGGAGGAAAGAAGGAAGGGAAGAAGGAGGGAGGAAGGAAGGAAAGGAAAAAAGAGAAGGACAGAAGGAAGGAAGGAAGCGAGGAAGGAAGGAAAGAAGGAAGGAAGGAAGGAAGGGAGGAAAGGAAAGGAAAGAAGAAAGAGAGAAGGAGGGAGGGAGGAAAGAAGGAAGGAAGGAAGGAGGGAGGAAGGAAGGAAAGAAAGAAAGAGAGAAGGACAGACTGAAGGAAGGAAGGAAGGAAGGAAGGAAGGAAGGAAGGAAGGAAGGAAGGGAGGGAGGAAGGGAGGGAAGGAGGGAAGGACGGGACGAAGGGAGGAAAGAAGAAAGGGAGGAAGGAAAGGAAGGGAGGAAAAGAGGAAGGGGGGAAGGAAAGAAAGAAGGACAGAGGAAAGAAGGAAGGGAGGAAGGTAGGTGGGAGGAAAGAAAGAGAGAAGGAGGGAGGGAAAGAAGAAAGGAAGGAAAGAAAGAAGGACAGAAGAAAGAAGGAAGGAAGGAAGGAAGGAAGGAAGGAAGGTAGGTGGGAGGAAAGAAGGAAGGGAAGAAGGAGGGAGGAAGGAAGGAAAGGAAGAAAGAGAAGGACAGAAGGAAGGAAGGAAGCGAGGAAGGAAGGAAGGAAGGAAGGAAGGAAGGGAGGAAGGGAGGAAAGAAGAAAGGGAGGAAGGAAAGGAAGGGAGGAAAAGAGGAAGGGGGGAAGGAAAGAAAGAAGGACAGAGGAAAGAAGGAAGGGAGGAAGGTAGGTGGGAGGAAAGGAAGAGAGAAGGAGGGAGGGAGTAAAGAAGGAAGGAAGGAAGGAAGGAAGGGAAAGAAGAAAGGAAGGAAAAAAGAAGGACAGAGGAAAGAAGGAAGGCAGGAAGGAAGGAAGGAAGGAAAGAAGGAAGGAAGGAAGGACAGAAGGAAGAAAGGAAAGAAGGAAGGAAGGAAGGAAGGAAGGAAGGAAGGAAGGAAGGAAGGAAGGAAGGAAGGAAAGAAGGAACAGTCAAAACAGACGGGGTCAATTTGACCCGGGAGGACGACAGGAAGGTTAATCTGTAAGTAAGGGTTACGGAGGGAAGGAAGGGAGGAAAGGAAAGGAAAGAAGAAAGGCAGGAAGGAAAGGAAGGATGGAGGAAATAAGGAAAGAAGGGAGGGAGTTGTATTAGAGTCATATTCAGTTTAATTGCTGTGGTTTGAATCAGTGATCCACTTTGTGTGAACATGTGGGTCCAGATGTTATCTGGGTTCAACATGTGGAACAAGCAGCTGCTGTTACACCGTTACTGGATACTAATGAACATGACACACATTTTACTACTTCCTCTCAATTAATGACCACTAACAGAGGTGAAGAGAAGTTAAAAAATGGAAAAGAAAAGTAATAGTTTTGTTTTCCTGTTGTCCTCAGGTCAAGGAAGGATAGGAGGAAGGAAGGAAAGGAGTAAGGATGAAAAGAGGAAGGAAGTAAAGAGAGAAGGAAGGAAGGAAGGAAAGGAGTAAGGAGAAAAAGAGGAAGGAAGTAAAGAGAGAAGGAAGGAAGGAAAGAAACGAGTAAGGATGAAAAGAGGAAGGAATTTAGGAGAGAAGGAAGGAAGGAATGAAAGGAGGAAGGGAGGGAGGGAGGGAAAGAAGGAGGGAGAGAGAGAGGGAGGAAGGAAGGAAAGAAGGAAAGAAGGAAGAAAGGACAGAAGGAAGGAAGGAAGGAAAGAAGGACCCTAACCCTAACCCTAACCCTCCCTCCTTCCTTCTTTCCTCCTTCCCTCCTACCTTCCTTCTTTCCTTTCCTTTCTTCCTTCTTTCCTTTTCTCCCTTCCTTCCTCCCTCCTTTAAGGCGATGTGGGGGCGTCCAAAGAGGAATCTGTCAAGAAAAAGAGAAGGGGAGAAAAAAAAGGGTAAAACACAGATGAAGGAGATGAAGGAGATGAAGGAGATGAAGGAGATGAAGGAGAGAGGGGATAAAACTAGGAAGAATACAGCGAAGACAAGATGTCAGGAAACACAAAACAGAAGTAGAGAGAAAATGACAGTAGTTTTCTATCTGTCCAGTTGTGGAGACATTGAACGCCTCTTCTGGCTAACTACCTGACACACACACACACACACACACACACACACACACACACACACACACACACACACACCCAGGTGGCCGGCTGTGAGCACTGAGACATCAAAAAGCCAACCTGGTGAATCAGCTCCTGGTTGAGAGCTGCAGCAGAGAGTCTGTCAAGTGGCAATGCCAAAAAAAGAAGGATAGCATTCAAGAGAGAGAGAGAGAGAGAAAGGAAGTGTGTGTGTGTGTGTGTGTGTGTGTGTGTGTGTGTGTGTGTGTGTGTGTGTGTGTGTGTGTGTGTGTGTGTGTGTGTGTACGTGGACACTGAAAGCCATTATGTTGACTCTTATTCTTCTCGCTGTTTTCTGTGAAGATAAGTTGTTTTGACTGTTCCTTCCTTCCTTCTTCCACCTTTCTTCCTTCCTTCCTTCCTTCCTCCCTCCTTCTTCCTTTCTCCCTTCCTTCCTTCCTTCCCTCCTACCTCCCTTCCTCCCTTCCTCCCTTCCTTTCTTCCTTCCTCCCTCCCTCCTTTCTTACCCCCCTTCCTCCCTCCTTTCCTTCCTTCTTCCTCCCTTCCTTCCTTCCTCTCTTCTTTCCTTTCCATCCTCCCTTCCTCTCTTCTTTCCTTCCTTCTCCCTTCCTCTTTTCCTTTCGCCCTCCCTCCTACCTTCCTTCCTTCGTTCTTTCCTTGGTCCTTCCTTTCTTCCTTTCTTCCTACCTCCCTCCTTCCTCCCTTCCTCTCTCCCTCTCTCCTTTCTTTCCTTCCTTCTTCCTTCATTCCTCCCTCCTTCCTCCCTCCCTCCTTTCCTTCCTCCCTACTTCCTTCTTCCTCCCTCCTTCCTTCCTTCCTTTCTTCCTTCCTCCCTCCCTCCAAACCTGTGAGAAAGAACCCTCAGTCTGTCCACTGAAAGCCATTAGAAGAAAGAGCTCAACTCAACATTGACATAGAACATTTTTTTCTAAGACAGCAAAAAAAACAAAAAACAACAGACCAGTGAAGACTTGGCAGGAAGAGTCTGACGGAGGAAAAGAGTTTAGTTTGACTTAATGTCTCTGTCGAAGGATCAGATCTACCTTCTAAGACTTAAACTGCCAGATTACACCCTCGAGTGAACACAGACTATGGATGATGGTTTCTGTAACACACCAAATGTTTTATTAGTGTTTGAAATGTCTCGTGTGTTTATAGACTCTGTTCACACTTAATCACTCTGACGCCCACAAGACTGAAAGATGCTGCCACAAGCAACGTGTGTGTGTGTGTGTGTGTGTGTGTGTGTGTGTGTGTGTGTGTGTGTGTGTGTGTGTGTGTGTGTGTGTGTGTGTGTGTGTGTGTGTGTGTGTGTGTGTTATAAAAACAAAACTTGAAGGTGTAGACTAATTGTTTTAAATGCTACCTGTACTCACCTGTAGCCTCTAAACTAGCTCTGTTACTTCCTTCCTTCCTTCCTTCCTACCTTCCTTTCCTGCCTTCCTTCCTTCCTTCCTTCCTACCTTCCTTTCCTGCCTTCCTTCCTTCCTTCATTTCTTCGGTCCTCCCTCCCTTCCTTTCCTTCCTGCCTCCTTTCCTGCCTTCCTTCCTTCCTTCATTTCTTCGGTCCTCCCTCCCTTCCTTTCCTTCCTGCCTCCTTTCCTTCCTTCTTCCTCCCTTCTTTCCTTCCCTCCTTTTTTCGTTCCTTCCCTCCTTCCTTCTTACTTCCTTCCTGCCTCCTTTCCTTCCTTCTTTTCCTTCCTCCCTCCTACCTTCCTTCCTTCCTTCCTCCCTCCTACCTTCCTTCCTATCCTTCCTCCCTGTTTCTTTTCCTTCCTTCTTCCTCCCTTCTTTCCTTCCCTCCTTTCCTTCCTTCCTTCCTTCCTTCCTCCCTCCCTCCCTCCTTCCTTCCCTACTTTTCCTTCCTTCCTTCCTTCCTTCCTTCCTTCCTTGACTCGAGGACAACAGGAGGGAGCTACTTCATTGGATTTTGATTCCTCACATAATGAACATTAAATAGCAGCAGCTATTAAAATAAATTAAATTCATGTTCAGCAGCTAATGTTTGTTAGCTTGTTAAGACTAAGATGTTTTATTATTGCAAGTTATAATTAAAATCACTGCTCTTATTATATGAAGACTGCGCTCTCTTTCAAGTACAGGAGGGTATTAAAAAGGACTCAATTCTGATTGTAATG
Organism: Scomber japonicus; assembly: GCF_027409825.1. Taxonomy (NCBI): domain Eukaryota; kingdom Metazoa; phylum Chordata; class Actinopteri; order Scombriformes; family Scombridae; genus Scomber; species Scomber japonicus. The sequence continues at coordinate 2,922,918 of NC_070588.1, read as the reverse complement.
ATTCTTTGGAATAAGGTTGAAGATGCTGATCACACTGAACCAAAATAGATAGACAGAAGATAGATAGGAAGATACTGTATTAATGGTGGAGGCAGAGTCTGAGGTAGTGCTGCTCATATATACATGGGTTAAGAAGAAGACATTCAGACATTCAGGCACAACACTGGCTGAAAGTAACCTTAGTTGTGTTTAAATTAGGGCTGTCAAACGATTAATTTTTTTAATCGCGATTAGTCGCAGAATTTCCATAGTTAATAGCGATTAATCGCGTTTTGAATTGCATGTTTAAAATCCTGTTATTTTCCATTTGAAGGCAGTTTTAAGCCCATAATGTAAAGTATTTCTTACCAGAGTGTCTTAACTGGGAATCAATCACGGCTCTGCTGCGACTCCCACACTCCAAAATGGTCCTTTGGTGGAGCTGAGGCTGGCTTGGCTGCACCTGGGTGTCTAGCGTGGAGGTGCTAACTCAAACTCCACGTACTCCGGTGGTAGTTAAACTCCGTTTGACACAGGTTGCATTTTACTTTTGACTTGTCAACTGAAGCGTCTGGAAGTGTTTTAAAGTTAAACAAGCCGTTCAAAAGTCCAGTAGCTCTCTTACTTTCCATCAGCGCGGTAGGTTTACTGCAGGAGGCCACTTCAAAGCATAGCGCTACAGCTAGAGGAGCCGTCTACGGGGGAGTAGAAGGGACAAAAAGGCTTGCAACATTAAAATGTGATTAAAAAAATTAACGCATTATGGATTGCATTAATCTAATCGTGATTAACGCGTTAACGCTGGCAGCCCTAGTTTAATACTATATATACTTTTTATGGAAATAAATTAACTTAATTTGCAGTAAACCTGATATTGGTTTTTGGCTGTTTGAGACTTGAGTAAGATGGGACTCTACTTTCATGTTGTGGGGCATAATAGATAAAAATACCTATAATTATAAGGAGATGGACACCTGTTATTTTTTCGGTGGCTCGATCCCTAGCTCTCGTCGTCCTTCCTTCCTTCCCTCCTTCCTTCCCCCCTTCCTTCCTTCCCCAGCTCTCCTCGTCCTTCCTCCATTCCTTCCTCCCTTCCCCCCTTCCTTCCTTCCCCAGCTCTCCTCGTCCTTCCTCCATTCCTTCCTCCCTTCCCTCCTTCCTTCCTTCCCCAGCTCTCCGTGTCCTTCCTCCATTCCTTCCTCCCTTCCCCCCTTCCTTCCTTCCCCAGCTCTCCTGGTCCTTCCTCCATTCCTTCCTCCCTTCCCCCCTTCCTTCCTTCCCCAGCTCTCCTCGTCCTTCCTCCATTCCTTCCTCCCTTCCCCCCTTCCTTCCTTCCCCAGCTCTCCTGGTCCTTCCTCCATTCCTTCCTCCCTTCCCTCCTTCCTTCCTTCCCCAGCTCTCCTGGTCCTTCCTCCATTCCTTCCTCCCTTCCCTCCTTCCTTCCTTCCCCAGCTCTCCTTGTCCTTCCTCCATTCCTTCCTCCCTTCCCCCCTTCCTTCCTTCCCCAGCTCCTCTCGTCCATTAGTCACATCACAGCATCTGTTGCAGCGTCTTTGTGAAGCACTCCTTCCTTCCTTCCTTCCTTCCTCCCTTCCTTCTTTCCTTCCTTCTTCCTCCCTTCTTTCCTCCCTTCCCTCCTTCCTTCCTTCCCCAGCTCCTCTCGTCCATGAGTCACATCACAGCATCTGTTGCAGCGTCTTTGTGAAGCACTTTGTCCATTAATGCTATATAAGTGCACAGGCTATACATAAGTCCATTTGCCATAAAAGTCTGTAGTTCAGTTCAAGCTAATAATTTTTCCCTCTTGTGGTTTGCGTCAGTGTGTTATTACATTTTGGCCCAGCTGAATGTCTGCCTTGTCCTTTTACCTCCCCGTGACCTGAACAAGTATCAAGAAATCTGTTAGAGCTGTATGATTCGATATATTTTTAAATCACATCAGTAAAAAAAAAAAAAAAAAGCAAGCTGCAGAAAAGAAAAGGCACTTTCTCAACAGCTAACTTTATGGAGATGTGATGTTTTTATTGGGTGGTGTGGTTATATTTTCTGCTCTGTGGGCTGCCTGGTGGGCCTCCTGGGTTTGCCTTTAAGGCCTTATGACTAGTGGATCATTAGCAGCTTGGCGGAGACACCGGCAGGCGCATACACAGAGAGATGATATACACATTAGCTCACATGCACACACACATTTCCTCACTTTATACCCATTAAAAATAGTCTCCTCTGATCTTCAGTTAGCTGCATCAGCAAGAACTGGAAGTGCTTTTTTTTTTTCCTGCTTCTTTCTTTCTTTTTTTTTTGCAGCATATAATCATATCATCACGTCATAAAACAAAATGTACAAATGGACGTAACAAGAAAGCCCATACATGGCTGCTAACATGCTTCAGCCTATAGATTAACCCTCCTGTTGTCCTCCCGGGTCAAATTGACCCCATCTTCCCTCTTTCTTTGCTCCCTCCTACTTCCATCTTTGCTTCCTTGCTTCTTTCCTTCCTCCCTCCCTACTTACTCCTTTCCTTCTTCCTTCCTCCTTTCCTTCCTCTCTTCTTACTTCTTTCCTTCCCTCCTTCCATCCTCCTTCCTCCCTCCTTACTTCCTCCTTTCCTTCCTTCCTTCCTTCCCTCCCTCCCTCCCTCCCTCCCTCCTTTCTTCCTTCCTTCCTCCCTCCTTTCTTTCCTTTCCTCCCTTCCTTCCTCCATCCTTTCCTTCCTTCTTCCTCCCTTCCCTCCTTCCTTCCTTCTTCCTCCCTTCCCTCCTTCCTTCCTTTTTCCTCCTGTCTTTCCTTCCTTCCTCCCTCCCTCCCTCCTTCCTTCTTCCTTCCCTCTGTCCCTCCTTCCTTCTTCCTTCCCTTCCCTCCTTCTTCTTTCCTTCCCTCCTTCCTTTCCTTCCTTCCTCCCCTTGTGTCTGACAGCTGTGTGTGATCTTCTACAGATGATAAAAAAAGAAATAGGAAAAATAAATGCTGTATGAGCCTGAATCTGAGATCTGAGCCGGGTTTGTCTTTTATTCTCACTACACAATTATGTCATTCACAAAATGCAGATGTTAGGAGGCTAGCAAGTGTCTTCAAGTTTATTTATAGTGAGTCTTTTTTCCTGTCAGTCAGCTCTCGTTAGCTCACTTTAACCTTGCAGGAGTTTCTGAAAGGCTTGTGTAACATGTCTGAGTGGAAATGAATTAGCGACGAGTGAAAACGAGTCCAAAAAAAACCCGTCTCCGGACATCTTTACTGACGAAACACACACACACTGAGGGCCGAACCATCTGTCAGCCAGCAAAGAATACAAGCTGTCACAGATGAGCTCGACATGACAACAAGACTCTCAACTAAGAAAAAAGAAAAACCGCTGACTGCTGGAGGAAAGCATGTTAGAGAGCTTGACAGCAGAGAGTGAGTGTATGACCCTCCTGTTGTCCTCGAGTCAAGGAAGGAAGGGAGGAAGGGAAGGATGAAGGGAGGAAGGAAGGGAGGAAAGGAACAAAGGACGGAGGAAAGAAGGAAGGGAGGAAGGAAGAAGGAAGGCGAGAAGGAAGGAAGGAAGGAAGGAAGGAAGGAGGGAGAAAGGAAGGGAGGAGGGAAGAAGGAAGGAGGGAAGGAAGGAAGAAGGAAGGAGGGAGGACTCCCTCCTTCCTTCCTTAAGTTACTCCTTACTTCCTTCCTCTTTTCCTCCTTACTCCTTTCCTCCCTCCCTCCTTACTCTTTTCCTCCTTACTCCTTTCCTCCCTTCCTTCTTTCCTTCCTTGACCTGAGGACAACAGGAGGGTTAAACAGAAACTGAACATCAGGAGGCAGGCCTGTCTTAGCTCGGAGGATCTAACAACACTGACAACTGAACTATATATATATTCACATGCAGGCTCTCTCCGTGTTCAGCACAAAGAATATGTTTTAACAGTCTGGGTCGAAAGCTCCACACTGAGATAAAAACCATCCCAGTCCATCACACACATGAGAAGGAGCAGCAGCACAACATCCTGTCACACTGTTCATCTGCACCACAGACCAAAACAGTGCACGAGAGCCTTTGAACGTTTGTTTGTACCCACTGTTTGGCCGACGTGGCTCCAACCCTTTAATTTCCTTCCATTATTTCACGGAGGTCAAAGAAATCAAGATGTCATTGTCCTGCTGTACTCGTTACATATGATTCTGTTCAACAGTGTTAAGAGTCCAAACTGGAATTAAATTACTTCTCTCTTTTTCGGGCCTGCTAAAGCAAACCTGCTGAGTAAATCACTTGTCCTTTGTTCTCCTTTGAGAGAAAAAACAATCATAAACCAAAAAGTTGCTCCCTAGTTTGACCTTAATTCAATGAAATACAAGTTGTGTGAAGGGGAGTTTTTCCAGTTATGATCTATTTCAGGTCAACAATAGCTTCATATTTTATCAGTGACCTCGACACACATCTCGGCATCTGTATGTACTCCCTGTTAGCAGGCATGTGTCTGGCTTGCATCAGGGTCAGAGTTTAAATCCGTCAAAGGAAAGATATGTAAGGGGAGTGTATGTTTAAATGCACACTAAGGATGCAGAGAGCTAGAAATGACTTTTTTTGGGTAGTATTCCTGGCAGAGTGCCAGCCAGAACCTGTGAGGATCTGAGTGGTTTGAATACACCCTTCTCTTTGGGGTGCCATTATTCACCTGTGGCATGTGATTACACTCTAAAGTCTCCTCAGTATTGAGCCTGAATAAATACTTATACATCTTCAGTGTCCAGAAATCTTCTTACTTCAGCTCAATGGATTTCCACAACAGAGTGACAATAATCTGTAAATTGGGCGGTCACACTGAGCCTGATTGCATCCTGATACTCAACACATGAGCCACAGACCCAGGCATCTATCTGGCTTGCATCAGGGTCAAAGTTTAAATCCGTCAAAGGAAAGATATGTAAGGGGAGTGTATGTTTAGAATAAGGTTATCCAATAATTTCCTCCCATTTAAGGTGCATAGAAGTAGAAATTACTTTTTTTGGGTAGTATTCTCGGCAGAGTGCCAGCAAGAACCTGTGAGGGTCTGAGGGGCTTGAATACACCCTTTCTTTTGGGGTGTCATTATTCACCTGCAGCATGTGATTACACTCTAAAGTCTCCTCAGTATTGAGCCTGAATAAATACTTATACATCTTCAGTGTCCAGAAATCTTCTTACTTCAGCTCAATGGATTTCCACAACAGAGTGACAACATGTCGTCCTATCATCGGTAAATCGGGCGGTCACACTAAGCCTGATTGCATCCTGATACTCAACACATGAGCCACAGACCCAGGCATCTATCTGGCTTGCATCAGGGTCAAAGTTTAAATCCGTCAAAGGAAAGATATGTAAGGGGAGTGTATGTTTAAATGCACACTAAGGATGCAGAGAGCTAGAAATGACTTTTTTGGGTAGTATTCCTGGCAGAGTGCCAGCCAGAACCTGTGAGGATCTGAGGGGCTTGAATACACCCTTTCTTTTGGGGTGTCATTATTCACCTGTGGCATGTGATTACACTCTAAAGTCTCCTCAGTATTGAGCCTGAATAAATACATCTTCAGCTCAATGGATTTCCACAACAGAGTGACAATAATCTGTAAATCGGGCGGTCACACTGAGCCTGATTGCATCCTGATACTCAACACAAGAGCCACAGACCCAGGCATCTATCTGGCTTGCATCAGGGTCAAAGTTTAAATCCGTCAAAGGAAAGATATGTAAGGGGAGTGTATGTTTAGAATAAGGTTAACCAATAATTTCCTCCCTTTTAAGGATGCATACAAGTAGAAATGACTTTTTTGGGTAGTATTTGTTTGCCAGAACCTGTGAGGGTCTGAGTGGTTTGAATACACCCTTTCTTTTGGGGTGTCATTATTCACCTGTGGCATGTGATTACACTCTAAAGTCTCCACAGTATTGAGCCTGAATAAATACTTATACATCTTCAGTGTCCAGAAATCTTCTTACTTCAGCTCAATGGATTTCCACAACAGAGTGACAATAATCTGTAAATTGGGTGGTCACACTAAGCCTGATTGCATCCTGATACTCAACACAAGAGCCACAGACCCAGGCATCTATCTGGCTTGCATCAGGGTCAGAGTTTAAATCCGTCAAAGGAAAGATATGTAAGGGGAGTGTATGTTTAAATGCACACTAAGGATGCAGAGAGCTAGAAATGACTTTTTTGGGTAGTATTCCTGGCAGTGTGCCAACCAGAACCTGTGAGGATCTGAGTGGTTTGAATACACCCTTCTCTTTGGGGTGTCATTATTCACCTGTAGCATGTGATTACACTCTAAAGTCTCCTCAGTATTGAGCCTGAATAAATACTTATACATCTTCAGCTCAATGGATTTCCACAACAGAGTGACAACATGTCGTCCTATCATCAGTAAATCGGGCGGTCACACTGAGCCTGATTGCATCCTGATACTCAACACAAGAGCCACAGACCCGGGTATCTATCTGGCTTGCATCAGGGTCAAAGTTTAAATCCGTCAAAGGAAAGATATGTAAGGGGAGTGTATGTTTAGAATAAGGTTAGCCAATAATTTCCTCCCATTTAAGGATGCATACAAGTAGAAATGACTTTTTTGGGTATTCTCGGCAGTGTGCCAGCCAGAACCTGTGAGGATCTGAGGGGCTTGAATACACCCTTTCTTTTGGGGTGTCATTATTCACCTGTGGCATGTGATTACACTCTAAAGTCTCCTCAGTATTGAGCCTGAATAAATACTTATACATCTTCAGCTCACTGGATTTCCACAACAGAGTGATTGCATCCTGATACTCGACACAAGAGCCACAGACCCAGGCATCTGTCTGGCTTGCATCAGGGTCAAAGTTTAAATCCCTCAAAGGAAAGATATGTAAGTGAATATGCAACTGAATAAGTACTTATACATCTTCAGTGTCCAGAGATCTTCTTACTTCAGTTCAATGGAATTCCACAACATGTTGTCCTATCATCGGTGAATTGGGCGGTCACACTGAGCCTGATTGCATCCTGATACTCAACACAAGAGCCACAGACTCAGGCTTGTATCAGGGTCAAAGTTTAAATGGAGTGGAGTGTATATTTAGACTAAGGTTAACCAATAATTTCCTCCCATTTAAGGTGCATAGAGGTAGAAATGACTTCAATGTGTCATATGTGTTGTAGTTTGCCGGCCAGAACCTGTGAGGATCTGAGGGGATTTAATATACAGCCTTCCTTTTGGGGTGTCATTATTCACTTGTGGCATGGCTCTATATTGAGCCTAAATAAATAAGACATCTCCAGAGACCTTCTTACTTGGATTTCCACAACATGTCGTTTTATGGTCAGTAAATCAAGCGGTCACACTGAGCCTGATTGCATCCTGACACTCAACACAAGAGCCCCAGACTTTTAACTACAACCCACATTATCTCTTTCCTGTTAAAGTCTCTTTCTTATCTAATTTAAAAACATGAACACTTGTCCTGCAGCTCAGCTTGTTGAATAAGCTACCAAACAAAACATTCAGAGGGCAGCCCAAGTGCACCGCTAAACATCTGCTAGCGAACAGAGATTGACGCCTCCACAGCTGGATGAGACAAAAGCTAGCATTCATGATATTCCCCTGAAAACTCATCATACAAAACTATTACCAATATATAAAAAAAAAAAAAAACCCAAAAGACATTATTTTTGACTCTTAATAGGGATGACTAAATGTACTGTCAGTTGGACATTAAATGCATGAAAGTGTGTATGAATGCTTGGACGTTTAAGTTTTTCAACAAGTGTGTGAGATGAAAGACAGTTGAGGCCAGTTATGGAGCATAAAATGTAGTCCAGAGGCTGGTAGCAGAGTAGATGCCTGGGAAAGGTCAAAGGTTAGGCTGCTGTGGACCCTCAGGGGGGACATTAACCCTTGAGCTTTGTGTGTATTACTGTGTTTTCGTGTGTGTGTGTGTGTGTGTGTGTGTGTGTGTGTGTGTGAGAGAGAGAGAGAGAGACTGAATGGAGACAGGGCAGCTTGATGGGTATTTCAGCATGAAAGAAGTTGATGTAGAACAGGTAAGACGTTAAGTTACCATGTGTGTGTAAGTGTGTGTGTCGAGTGTATTATTGACAAAACACAAATGGCCGATCACCTGAACTCCTGGAATGTCATGCCCATGCTGCGTGTTGAGTCGGACGGAGAGGAATAAAGAAAGAGAGTCAGACAGACAGGCAGTCAGTCAGTCAACGTGTGTGTGTGTGTGTGTGTGTGTTGGCTGTGAAGCATCTGTCAGCACGTCTGTCATCAGCTGAATTAGCTTCAGTGTTCAGAAGGAGAGTGTGTGTTACAGAGAGCAGATGGAGCAGACAGAACAGAAACTTTTTAAGGGCCCTTTCTTTTCCCCCCCCCCCCTCTCTTTCTTGTTCTATGGAGGTCGTCATGGGGGTCGTCATGGTTCTGTACATTTCCTACTGAAAGAAAAAGAACCACAGACTGTATATAAAGATGGACGCAGTGAGATTTGCTTTAGAGCCAGTTTGAAGCCAAGAGTTGCAGCGTAGAGCCAGGAAGTTCATTATATAAGTAGAGCTGGGTATCGATACTCAGATCAGTCAAAACAAGGACAAACAGATTCAAACACAGCTTTTATCCTACAGCTATTACCACACTCAATACTTCTAATTAATTATTAAGTAATACTGTTTATAATTGACTGTGAAATAGGGATGTGCAATGACAAAATGTAACCTTATCAGGGTATATGGGTACACTTGGGCTGTTTTTATATATAGTATTTAGATTTAGGTATTATAAGAATACCTAGATAATTTGTTCATAGTCGGCATTTTAACGCCATGTATACTCAGCAATCGTATCTAAATCGGATTTTGCATTCTGAGCATGCTCGAGAATTTCTGCTGGAGCTTTTTCACCTGGAAGTGAAAGGAGACGTCATATTATAAAAGACCTGTTGTTCTTTTTATATTCATTATTATTAGAAGGAAAATAATGCAGGAAATGTTACGCTACTGTAGCATCGTCCATCTCCTTGTACTCCGTCTTTGTTTGAATGCCGTCAGATAGTTTGTTGTTACTGTTAAGTGGAAGTCAACAGGTCAACAGGAAGTGGCTCTTTGTTGAGAGCTACAGCGCCACCTAGCATAACGGAGTCAGCCATGCTCCGGCCTTTTATCCGATTCTCTGAACAGCATGTATACTCAGACAAGTGATCCGGTCTTATGCATGTCTTTATCTGATACCATCAGAAATTCAAATTTTTTGCTGCATGTAAACGTACTGAGTGACAATAAAGCATCTATTCCACTCCACTCCATTCCACTCCATTCCATTCTATTCCATTCCATTCCACTCCATTCCACTCCATTCCATTCCACTCCATTCCACTCCATTCCATTCTACTCCATTCCATTCCATTCTACTCCATTCCATTCTACTCTACTCCATTCTACTCTACTCCATTCTACTCCATTCCATTCCATTCTACTCCATTCCATTCTATTCCACTCCATTCCATTCTATTCCATTCCATTCTATTCCATTCTACTCCATTCCATTCCACTCCATTCCACTCCATTCCATTCTACTCCATTCCATTCTATTCTACTCCATTCTACTCCATTCCATTCTACTCCATTCTACTCCATTCTACTCCATTCCATTCTACTCCATTCCATTCCATTCTACTCCATTCCATTCTATTCCATTCTATTCCACTCCATTCCATTCTATTCCACTCCATTCCATTCTATTCCATTCCATTCTATTCCATTCCATTCCATTCTATTCTACTCCATTCCATTCTACTCCATTCCATTCCATTCTACTCCATTCCATTCTACTCCATTCCATTCCATTCTACTCCATTCCATTCTACTCCATTCCATTCCATTCTACTCCATTCCATTCTACTCCATTCCATTCCATTCCATTCTACTCCATTCCATTCCATTCCATTCCATTCTACTCCATTCCATTCCATTCCATTCTACTCCATTCCACTCCATTCCATTCCATTCCACTCCATTCCACTCCATTCCATTCCACTCCATTCCATTCTATTCCATTCCATTCCATTCTACTCCATTCCATTCCATTCTACTCCATTCCATTCTATTCTACTCCATTCCATTCTACTCCATTCTACTCCATTCTACTCCATTCCATTCCATTCTACTCCATTCCATTCTACTCCATTCCATTCTACTCCATTCTACTCCATTCTACTCCATTCCATTCTACTCCATTCCATTCCATTCTACTCCATTCCATTCTATTCCATTCTATTCCACTCCATTCCATTCTATTCCATTCCATTCTATTCCATTCCATTCCATTCTATTCCATTCCATTCTATTCTACTCCATTCCATTCTACTCCATTCCATTCTACTCCATTCCATTCTACTCCATTCCATTCCATTCTACTCCATTCCATTCCATTCTACTCCATTCCATTCTACTCCATTCCATTCCATTCTACTCCATTCCATTCTACTCCATTCCATTCCATTCCATTCTACTCCATTCCATTCCATTCCATTCCATTCCATTCCATTCCATTCCATTCTACTCCATTCCATTCCATTCCATTCTACTCCACTCCATTCCATTCCATTCCACTCCATTCCATTCCATTCCATTCCATTCCATTCCATTCTACTCCATTCCATTCCATTCTACTCCATTCCATTCCATTCTACTCCATTCCATTCCATTCCATTCTACTCCATTCCATTCCATTCCATTCCATTCCATTCCATTCTACTCCATTCCACTCCATTCCATTCCATTCCATTCCACTCCATTCCATTCCATTCCATTCTATTCTAAGGTAGTATGGAAATAATATGGACTTACTCACAGCCAATCAACACAATTTAATGCTTCTATTCACATGATGGGTATCGAATGAAGTACTCAACTGGTATCAGTATCACTTTAAGGGTACATACTTGGATTGGGACTGGTATTTTTCTAAACGATACCCAGCCCTCCCATAAGGAGTCTATGGTGTTGACTCTGCACACCCCCCCCCCCCCCACACACACACTGGACTGGCTTGATTTTGCCACCAGGACAGGTTTCATAAATAACATTAAACTTGAAATATAGTGAGTCCCGGAGCAGCAGGTGAGCCAACTGTCAATCACAGCTGTCAATCAAACACCCACAAGTCTTAAATCTTATTAACAGAGCAGTAATTTTCCAAAATGACCAGCGGTACACTTAGTAGAGGACCTTTTGTAAGATGAAGACATTAATGCTGCTCAGACAAGGCCGAGGCCTGTGCAGCAGTAAAGCTTTGATCTTGACAACTTTGCAATCAAATTAAAGGGACTGGATCAAAATCTCTGCATTAAAGTGAATTAATCAGTGTTTGCATGGTGAAAAGCAGCATTTATGAGTCATAATTGAATGCAATGAAGGCTATAATCAGGCTTTTAGCTGTAATACTTAATCAATAATGTTTAAAATATCTCGTTTTTATGACTGAGGGTGTAATCCGGCCTCGATGTGAAACATGGTGACCTGATGGTGACTTTCAAAGAGGAAGTTTCCATGACCTAAAGGCTTTGCTCTGCTCTAAGTTGTTTATGTTGTTTTTAAGCTCAGAGACTTTCTAAATTGGATAAACAGTCTGGACTGTACTCTGTACTCTTTACTTTTTTTTTTAATTTTTTTTAGCTTGTTTTGGAGAAACGAAGATTAAAAAAAAGAGTCTCATGCAATAAAAGTGTTAAACAAGTTATACTCTGGCTTGTTCATGCTGGAAAAATCCCTTAATTGATTAAATTCCCTCTCTTTCAGTATCTGCAGTACAACTGTGAGAGAAAGCCTAATGTTGTTGGACCTTTGGGATCTTTTAATAGCTCACAAAATAGCGTCCAATTTGTCCTAAAGTGACCTCTTTCCCCCGCCCCCCCCCCCGCTCCCTCCGGCTATCTAGTTTTCCATGTTGGTTTAAATCTGCACAGTAAAGTTATTTGCAAACATTAAATAACCCAGGGATGCTGAGTGCAACACTAAAAAGGCAAAAACAATGGCCATTATTAAGTGAAAAGAGAAAACAAAAAATGCTCTTCACACGTCCCATTCACACACACACACACACACACACACACACACACACACACATTCTGCAAGTTTCACACATTCCTCAACGCTCAGCTAACACTGCATGAGTTCATAGCTGTGAAAACCATCAGAGCTTCCCATTATCCCACGACACAGGAGCCTCTTTTTTAGGGCCACAATGGCAGACCTGTGACGAATAGGCCTCAGCAGATTTGCTTTAACCTGCTTAGACGTCAGAATGGGAGGAATTCGCTGTAATAGACTCATATTCATACAACATGGACTCAAATCAGAGAGGCAAAGACTGGACGAAAGTATGTGTCAAAGGGTCCTTCCTCTGTCCTTCCTTCCTTCCTTTCTTCCTTCTTTCCTTCCTTCCTTCCTCAGATCTAAGTTCAGCTGTTAGGGTAAATGTTCCCTCCTTCTGTCCTTTCTTCCTTCCTTCATCTGTCCTTCCTTTCTTCCTTCCTTCATCTGTCCTTCCTTTCTTTCTTCCTTCCTTCCTCTGTCCTTCCTTTCTTCTTTCCTTCCGTCCGTCCTCCCTCCCTCCCTCCCTCCCTCCCATCCTTCTTCCTCCCTTCCTTCCCTTCCTTCCTTCCTTCCTTCCCTCCCTCCCTCCCTCCCTCCCTTCCGTCCTCCCTCCCTCCCTTCCGTCCTCCCTCCCTCCCTCCCTGCCTTCCTCCCTCCTTTCCATCCTTCTTCCTCCCTCCTCCCTTTCCTTCCTTCTTCCCTCCTTTCCTTCCTTCCTTCCTTCCTTCCTTCCTTCCTTCCTTCCTTCCTTCCTTCCTTCCTTCCTTCCTTCCTTCCTTCCTTCCTTCCTTCCTTCCTTCCTTCCTTCCTTCCTTCAGGTGCAAATGACATAACTAGTAAGGCCTGTTTTAAGGGTTAATTATACTCATTTGATGTATAAATCTTCTCTATTCTGGCCTCGTTACATATCGACGAGACAGAACAAGAAGAGCATTGACTCCTCTCATTGATACAGCAGCTCGATCAATAACGCCGCGTCATACATGTGAGGACAAACCGCCAGTTCAACAATAGTTTCCCAAAGCTGCTAACCAGGCCATCGATTTTCATTGACAGAGCTGGTGTGGTCATGTGACGCACAATGACCTAATGATCACTGCTGGAAGGAAGGAAGAAGAAAGGGGGATGGAGGAAGGAAAGAAGGATGGGAGGAGAGAAGGAAGGATGGAGGAAGGAAAGGAAGGAAGGACAGAGGAGAGAAGGAAGGAAGGAAGGTAGGGGGGAGGAAAGAAAGAGAGAAGGAGGGAGGGAGGGAGGGAAGAAAGAAGGAAGGAAGGAAGAAGAAAGGGGGATGGAGGAAGGAAAGAAGGAAGGGAGGAAAGAAAGAAGGAAGGAAGGAGGAAGGACAGATGGAAGGAAGGAGGAAATAAGGAACGAGGGAGGGAGAAAGGAAAAGAGGAAGGGAAGAAAGAAGGCAGGGAGGAAGGAAAGGAAGGAAGGATGGAGGAAGGAAAGGAAGGAAGGACGGAGGAAAGAAGGAAGGAAGGAAGGTAGGGGGGAGGAAAGAAAGAGAGAAGGAGGGAGGAAGAACAGATGGAAGGAAGGAATGGAAGGAAGGATGGAGGAAATAAGGAACGAGGGAGGGAGAAAGGAAAAGAGGAAGGGAAGAAAGAAGGCAGGGAGGAAGGAAAGGAAGGAAGGATGGAGAAGGAAAGGAAGGAAGGACAGAGGAAAGAAGGAAGGAAGGAAGGTAGGGGGGAGGGAAGAAAGAGAGAAGGAGGGAGGGAGGAAGGGAAGAAACAAGAAGAGCATTGACTTGTCTCATTGATACAGCAGCTCGATCAATATCGCCGCGTCATACATGTGAGGACAAACCGCCAGTTCAACAATGGTTTCCCAAAGCTGCTAACCAGGCCATCGATTTTCATTGACAGAGCTGGTGTGGTCATGTTCAGCACAATGACCTAATGATGGCTGCTCTTACAACTGACTGGACCGTGTTCCTGTGTTAAACAAAAGAGTTATTTTTTTTTTTTTTTTAAATGGCGTGGAGCGGAGGTATGCAGCGCTGGGACAAAGAGCAGCAGCCTGGGTATTGTGCAGAGAAAGGAAGGAAGGAACGAACGAACGAAGGAAGGAAGGAAGGAAGGAAGGAAGGAAGGAAAGGAGGGAGGAAGGAAAGGAGGGAGGAAGGGAAGGAAGGGAGGAAGAAGGAAGGAAAGGGAGGAGGGAGGAAGAAGGATGGAAAGGAGGGAGGAAGGAAGGAAGGGAGGGAGGCACGGAGGGAGTGAGGGAGGACGGAAGGAAGGAAGAAAGGAAGGACAGAGGAAGGAAGGAAAGGAGGGAGGGAAGAAGGAAGGAACGGAGGGAGGGAGGAAGGAGGAAGGAGGGAAGGGAGGCAGGAGGGAGAGAAGGAAAGAAGGACAGAAGGAAGGAAGTCAGGAAGGAAGGAAGGACAGAAGGAAGGAAAGGAGGGAGGGAGGAAGAAGGAAGGAAGGAAGGAAGGAAGGAATCAGTTTGCATGCAAGTTAAATATCCCAAAATATCCTTCCTTCCTTCCTTCCTTCCCTCCTCCTCTCTTTCTTTCCTTCCTTTCCTTCCTTCCTTCCTTCGTTCCTTCCTTCCATCCTTTCAATGAGTGTCCTATAAAGGGTTAAGAATAATAAGCAGCGTGGATCATCGTCCTTGCACCGACTGATATTATCACAGAGCTCCATCATCACACATCACAGCTCAACACCAACCATCCATCATCCTGCAGACAAATCAGATTCTCCCTTCACCTCCCGAGAAAAAATATGACAGGATCGGATCGGTCGCTTAAATGCAACGACGTGTTTTTATATTCAAGTGACAAAAAGCTTGTTTAGTGGCTGTCCGAGTTGTGATGGATAACAGATTATTATATTATATCACAATATAAAGCAGAGGTGTCAAAGTCATTTTCATTCAAGGGCCACATACAGAACAATTTGATCTGATGTGGGCCGGATTATTAAAAAGATGGAGGGAAGGGAAGGAAGGAAGGAGGAAATGAAATAAGAAGGGAAGGAAGGAAAGACAGGCAAAAGGAAGGAGGGAAGAAAAGTAAGAAGGACAGATGGAAGGAAGAAAGGAAGGAAGAAAGGTAGGAAGGAAGGAAGGAAGGAAGGAAATAAGAAGGAAAGGAAGGAAAGACAGGCAAAAGGAAGGAGGGAAGAAAGGTCAGAAGGACAGATGGAAGGAAAGACAGAAGGAAGGAAGGAAGGAAGGAAGGACAGATGGAAGGAAGGACAGATGGAAGCAAGGACCTAAGGAAGAAAGGGAGGAAGGAAGGAAGGAAGGAAGGGAGGAAGGAGATGGAAGGAAGGTCAGAAGGAAGAAAGGGAGGAAAGACAGATGGAAGTAAGGACAGAAGAAAGGGAGGAAGGAAGGAAGGAAGGAAGGAAGGAAGGAAGGAAGGAAATAAGAAGGGAAGGAAGGAAAGACAGGCAAAAAGAAGGAGGGAAGAAAGGAATTAAGAAGGGAAGGAAGGAAAGACAGGCAAAAGGAAGGAGGGAAGAAAAGTAGGAAAGATAGATGGAAGGAAGGACATAAGGTAGGAAGGAAGGAAGGACAGATGGAAGGAAGGACAGAAGGAAGAAAGGGAGGAAGGACAGATGGAAGGAAGGAAGGAAGGAAGGAAGAAAGGGAGGAAGGACAGATGGAAGGAAGGAAGGAAGGAAGGAAGGAAGGAAAGAAGGAAATAAGAAGGGAAGGAAGGAAAGACAGGCAAAAGGAAGGAGGGAAGAAAGGTAGGAAGGACAGATGGAAGGAAGGAAGGAAGGAAGTTAGGAAGTTAGGAAATAAGAAGGGAAGGAAGGAAAGACAGGCAAAAGGAAGGAGGGAAGAAAGGTAGGAAGGACAGATGGAAGGAAAGACAGAAGGAAGGAAGGAAGGAAGGAAGGAAGAAAGGAAGAAAGGGAGGGAAGAAAGGAAGGAAATAAGAAGGAAAGGAAGGAAAGACAGGCAAAAGGAAGGAGGGAAGAAAGGTAAGAAGGACAGATGGAAGGAAGAAAGGAAAGAAGGAACAAAGAAAGGATAAAAGGAAGGTAGGAAGGACAAATGGAAGTAAGAAGGGAAGGAAGGAAAGACAGGCAAAAGGAAGGAGGGAAGAAAGGTAGGAAAGACAGATGGAAGGAAGGACAGAAGGAAGGACAGATGGAAGGAAGGAACAAACAAAGGATAAAAGGAAGGTAGGGAGGACAGATGGAAGAAAGGAAGGAAGGAAGGAAGGTAAGATGGAAAGAAGGAAAAGAACACAGGAAGGAAAGTGGGCCGGACTGCCCCTCTCAGCGGGCCTGTTTTGGCCCACGGGCCTCATGTTTGACACCCCTGATCTAAAGCCTGTGCAGGGAGGAAGTGGAGGTGGATGTTTGTCTCTAGCTTCCAATCACAAATCAACACTTCTTGTACAATCCATGACCCTCATTACCCCTTAACCACGTGGTTATTACTGTAACCATGACAACAACCCAAACCCTGAACCATGATCTTTCCCTAAACCTAACCACCTTAACCATAATGTTGTAACATGATTAAATCTCATTACTCTTCAATAAAGATTAGAGGCGGTTGTTGGAAAGTGAAACAATGACGTTCATGAACCATTTTTATATTTTGCTGTTTAATTTGAAAGACTTGCTGATTCCTAACAGACTTCTGGATAAAGCATGAGGAAATATGACTGGGTAATGGATCAATACTCTGGGTCCTTACACTCCCAGGAGGGAGGAAGAAGGAATGAAAGGAGGAAGGAAGGAAGGAAGGAAGGAAGGAAGGAAGGAAGGAAGGAAGGACAGGCAAAAGGAAGAAGGGAAGAAAGGTAGGAAAGACAGATGGAAGGAAGGAAGGAAGGAAGGAAGGAAGGAACGAAGGAAGGAAGGACAGGCAAAAGGAAGGAGGGAAGAAAGGTAGGAAAGACAGATGGAAGGAAGGAAGGAAGGAAGGAAGGAAGGAAGGACAGGCAAAAGGAAGGAGGGAAGAAAGGTAGGAAAGACAGATGGAAGGAAGGAAGGAAAGAAGGAACGAAGGAAGGAAGGACAGGCAAAAGGAAGGAAGGACAGAAAGGAAGGGGGGAAGGAAGGAAATAAGAAGGAAAGGAAGGAAAGACAGGCAAAAGGAAGGAGGGAAGAAAGGTAGGAAGGAAGGAAGGAAGGAAGGGAGGAAGGGAGGAAGGGAGGAAGGACAGATGGAAGGAAGGACAGAAAGGAAGGAAGGACAGAAAGGAAGCGGGGAAGGAAGGAAATAAGAAGGAAAGGAAGGAAAGACAGGCAAAAGGAAGGAGGGAAGAAAGGTAGGAAGGAAGGAAGGAAGGAAGGAAATAAGAAGGGAAGGAAGGAAAGACAGCTGCATCTCCTGGTGCACGCTGCCTGTTTAAGGGTTAAACATGCAATTAAAAATGTGATTAATCGCGATTAACTATGGGAATTCTGCGATTAATCGCGATTAAAAAAATGAATCGTTTGACAGCCCCTAATTTTGATGTATTTTCCAATCCGTGTCACTTTGTTCTTTGAGTTATTGTTGAGCCTGAACTCAACACCTCGGGCGTGTTACTGTCATACTTCCTTTAATTGCTCTTCTTCATATTATTGTATTTTAATTGCTTCAACTCTGACTCCACTCCCACAGCCCGGCCCGGCCTCTGCAGCGGGTGCAGCGGCAGTAAATCATCTCACAGTAATTACTCACAGTAGAAGTTCCAGGAATGTTTTTTTGTGTCTGCAGGTATGTTGGGAATTTCTTTCTTACGAGCCGAAGAGCAGAAGAAGATCTTTCACTGGAATTTTCTCATGCTGGGGGAAACTCTTGTCTTTGAAGATTTGCAAATTACAGCGAGAACAAACAGATTCACACACGTCTGCAGCAGCCGCATGAACAGGCAGAGGCAGGAGAGGTAAATGCCTGAAAATGGAGAAAAGGAAGGAAGGAAGGATGGGAAGGAAGGAGGGAGGAAGGAAAGGAAGGAAGGACGGAGGAAATAAGGAATGAGGGAGGGAGAAAGGAAAAGAGGAAGGGAAGAAAGACGGTAGGAAGGAAGGAAAGAAGGAAGGATGGAAGGAAGGATGGAAGGAAGGAAGGAAGGAAGGAAGGAAGGAAGGAAGGGAAGGAAGGAGGGAGGAAGGAAAGGAAAGGAAGGAAGGACGGAGGAAAGAAGGAAGGAAGGAAGGTAGGGGGGAGGAAAGAAAGAGAAGGAGGGAGGGAGGAAGGGAAGAAAGAAGGAAGGAAGGAAGAAGAAAGGGGTATGGAGGAAGAACAGATGGAAGTAAGGAAAGGAAGGGAGGAAGGAAAGAAGGAAGGGAGGAGAGAAGGAGGGAGGGAGGAAGGACAGATGGAAGGAAGGAAGGAAAGGAAGGAAGGACGGAGGAAATAAGGAACGAGGGTGGGAGAAAGGAAAAGAGGAAGGGAAGAAAGAAGGCAGGAAGGAAGGAAAGAAGGAAGGGGAAACTTTCTTGTCTTTGAAGATTTGCAATTACAGCGAGAACAAACACGTCTGCAGCAGCCGGATGAACAGGCAGAGGCAGGAGAGGTAAATGCCTGAAAATGGAGAAAAGGAAGGAAGGACGGATGGAAGGAAGGAAGGGAAGGAAGGAGGGAGGAAGGAAAGGAAGGAAGGACGGAGGAAAGAAGGAAGGAAGGATGGAGAAAGGAAAAGAGGAAGGGAAGAAAGACGGCAGGAAGGAAGGAAAGAAGGAAGGATGGAAGGAAGGAAGGAAGGAAGGAAGGAGGAAAGAAGGAAGGAAGGAAGGTAGGGGGGAGGAAAGGAAAGGAAGGAAGGACGGAGGAAAGAAGGAAGGAAGGAAGGTAGGGGGGAGGAAAGAAAGAGAAGGAGGGAGGGAGGAAGGGAAGAAAGAAGGAAGGAAGGAAGAAGAAAGGGGTATGGAGGAAGAACAGATGGAAGTAAGGAAAGGAAGGGAGGAAGGAAAGAAGGAAGGGAGGAGAGAAGGAGGGAGGGAGGAAGGACAGATGGAAGGAAGGAAGGAAAGGAAGGAAGGACGGAGGAAATAAGGAACGAGGGCGGGAGAAAGGAAAAGAGGAAGGGAAGAAAGAAGGCAGGAAGGAAGGAAAGAAGGAAGGATGGAAGGAAGGAAGGAAGGAAGGAAGGAAGGAAGGAAGGAAGGGGGGAGGAAAGAAAGAGAAGGAGGGAGGGAGGAAGGGAAAGGAAGGAAGGACGGAGGAAAGAAGGAAGGAAGGAAGGTAGGGGGGAGGAAAGAAAGAGAAGGAGGGAGGGAGGAAGGGAAGAAAGAAGGAAGGAAGGAAGAAGAAAGGGGTATGGAGGAAGAACAGATGGAAGTAAGGAAAGGAAGGGAGGAAGGAAAGAAGGAAGGGAGGAGAGAAGGAGGGAGGGAGGAAGGACAGATGGAAGGAAGGAAGGAAGGAAAGGAAGGAAGGACGGAGGAAATAAGGAACGAGGGAGGAGAGAAGGAGGGAGGGAGGAAGGACAGATGGAAGGAAGGAAGGAAAGGAAGGAAGGACGGAGGAAATAAGGAACGAGGGCGGGAGAAAGGAAAAGAGGAAGGGAAGAAAGACGGCAGGAAGGAAGGAAAGATGGAAGGATGGAAGGAAGGAAGGAAGGAAGGAAGGAAGGAAGGAAGGAAGGGAAGGAAGGAGGGAGGAAGGAAAGGAAAGGAAGGAAGGACGGAGGAAAGAAGGAAGGAAGGAAGGTAGGGGGGAGGAAAGAAAGAGAAGGAGGGAGGGAGGAAGGGAAGAAAGAAGAGGCAGAGGCAGGAGAGGTAAATGCCTGAAAATGGAGACAGGTACAGACCATGAGGAGAACTATCAAAGTCCTGAACCTCCAACATGCATTAATGATTACATCGGGGTCAGAGTCTTTTTATACAGTATATAAATATATATATTTATTTATTTATTTAATTCACTGAATCCATGTTTAAATTCAATAAATCTTGTTCCTTGGAGATAGCTGAGCATCGTTGGGCATACAGCATGGTTTATGCAACAGTATATATATGTAGCCTACTGTATATATATGTGTGTGTGTGTGTGTGTGTGTGTGTGTGTGCGTGTGTGTGTGTGTGTGAAGGAAGGAAGGAAAAGAGGAAGGAAGAATGGAGGGAGGGAGGAAGGAAGGAAGGAAAAGAGGAAGGAAGAATGGAGGGAGGGAGGAAGGAAGGAAGGAAAAGAGGAAGGAAGAATGGAGGGAGGAAGAAAGAAGGAAAGGAGGGACGAAGGAAGGAAGGAAAAGAGGAAGGAAGAATGGAGGGAGGGAGGAAGAAGGACAGAGGAAAGGAGGAAGGAAGGAAGGAAGGAAAGGAGGAAGGAAGGAACAGACATATTATATTGTATATTTATTTAATTCACTGAATGTTTAAATTCAACAAATCCTGTTCCTTGGAGATAGCTGAGCATCTGTGTGTGTGTGTGTGTGTGTGTGTGTATACAGGAAAGACTGGTGACCTTTGACCTTTGCTGCAGGATGAAACAGCTGAAATACAAGTAAGTATAAGATGTGCTTTTTTTCCCCCCCCAACACATCCTCATAAAGAAATGACAGTATGAGTCTAAAATAATTCAGCCCGGCAAAAAAAATGACCTGTACTTATATTTAAATCTTTTTAATAGTTGTAATAATGTACTCCAACTTCCCGAAACTATTAAAAAATCATCGTTAAAAAAAAAAAAAAAAAGATTATGTTTTATGTTGTGACAACGAATTCGGAGGTTAAGGTTTGGTTACGTTCAGGCACAGAAACCATTCAAGGCTTTAAGGAAAAGATCATAGTTTGGGTTATAAAAATGATGACTTGAATTGTGGTTTGTACCTCCTTAAAGTTACACAACCTTCAGTCGTCGTGGCAACGGCAAACACCACGACAATACAGTAAAAATGTCCCGACTCGCGGTTGGAAACTGGTCACTGGTGATTGGGAATTGGAAGCGGACAGTGAGCCTGCAGCAAAGTCCAAAAGGATGTATAAACTGTATGGACTCAAGCAGGGGTGAAAAAAGGAAGGACAGATGGAAGGAATGAAGGAAGGACAGAAGGAAGAAAGGGAGGAAGGAATGAAGAAAGGGAAAAAGGAAGGAAGGAAGGCAAGAAGGAAGGAAGGAAAGAAGGAAGGAAAAAAGGAAGGACAGAAGGAAAGACAGATGGAAGGACAGAAGGAAGGACAGAAGGAAGAAAGGGAGGAAGGAATGAAGAAAGGGAAAAAGGAAGGAAGGAAGGTAAGAAGGAAGGAAGGAAAGAAGGAAGGAAAAAAGGAAGGACAGAAGGAAAGACAGATGGAAGGACAGAAGGAAGGAAGAAAGGATGGAAGGAATGAAGAAAGGAAAAAAGGAAGGAAGGAAGGAAGGAAGGAAAGGAAAAAAGGAAGGAAGGAAAGAAGGGAGGAAGGAAGGACGGACAGAAGGAAGAAAGGGAGGAAGGACAGATGGAAGGAAGAAAGAAAGGAAGGAAGGAAGGAACAACAGAAGGAAGAAAGGAGGGAAGGAAGGACACCAATATATGTATCCATCTGTCTTTCCTCCGTCCCTCCTTCTCTCCTCCCTTCCTTCTTTCCTTCCTCCATCCCCCTTTCTTCTTCCTTCCTTCCTTCTTTCTTCCCTTCCTCCCTCCTTCCTTCTCTCTTTCTTTCCTCCCCCTACCTTCCTTCCTTCCTTCCTTCCTTCCTCCCTGCCTTCTTTCTTCCCTTCCTCTTTTCCTTTCTCCCTTCCTCGTTCCTTATTTCCTCTGTCTTTCCTTCCTTTCCTTCCTTACTTCCATCTGTTCTTCCTCTTTCCCTCCTTCTCTCCTCCCTTCCTTCTTTCCTTCCTCCATCCTTCCTCCCTTCCTTTCCTTACTTCCATCTGTCCTTCCTCCCTCCCTCCTTCTCTCCTCCCTTCCTCCATCCCCCTTTCTTCTTCCTTCCTTCCTTCTTTCTTCCCTTCCTCCCTCCCTCCTTCTCTCTTTCTTTCCTCCCCCTACCTTCCTTCCTTCCTTCCTTTCCTTCCTCCTTTCCTTCCTTCCTTCCTTCCTTCCTTCCTTCTTCCCTGCCTTCTTTCTTCCCTTCCTCTTTTCCTTTCTCCCTCCCTCGTTCCTTCCTTCCTTTCCTTATTTCCATCTGTTCTTCCTCCCTCCCTCCCTCCTTCTCTCCTCCCTTCCTCTGTCCTTCCTTCCTTCCTTTCCTTACTTCCATCTGTTCTTCCTCCCTCCCTCCCTCCTTCTTTCCTTCCTCCATCCCCCTTTCTTCTTTCCTTCCTTCCTTTCTCCCTGCCTTCTTTCTTCCCTTCCTCTTTTCCTTTCTCCCTTCCTCGTTCCTTATTTCCTCTGTCTTTCCTTCCTTTCCTTCCTTACTTCCATCTGTTCTTCCTCCCTCCCTCCTTCTCTCCTCCCTTCCTCTGTCCGTCCTTCCTTCCTTCCTTTCCTCCTTACTTCCATCTGTTCTTCCTCCCTCCCTCCTTCTTTCCTTCCTCCATCCCCCTTTCTTCTTCCTTCCTTCCTTCTTTCTTCCCTTCCTCCCTCCCTCCTTCTCTCTTTCTTTCCTCCCCCTACCTTCCTTCCTTCCTTTCCTTCCTCCCTGCCTTCTTTCTTCCCTTCCTCTTTTCCTTTCTCCCTCCCTCGTTCCTTATTTCCTCCGTCCTTCTTTCCTTTCCTTACTTCTATCTGTTCTTCCTCCCTCCCTCCTTCTCTCCTCCCTTCCTCTGTCCTTCCTTCCTTCCTTTACTTACTTCCATCTGTTCTTCCTCCCTCCCTCCTTCTTTCCTTCCTCCATCCCCCTTTCTTCTTCCTTCCTTCCTTCTTTCTTCCCTTCCTCCTTCCCTCCTTCTCTCTTTCTTTCCTCCCCCTACCTTCCTTCCTTCCTTCCTTTCCTTCCTCCCTGCCTTCTTTCTTCCCTTCCTCTTTTCCTTTCTCCCTCCCTCGTTCCTTATTTCCTCCGTCCTTCCTTCCTTTCCTTACTTCCATCTGTTCTTCCTCCCTCCCTCCTTCTCTCCTCCCTTCCTCTGTCCTTCCTTCCTTCCTTTCCTTACTTCCATCTGTTCTTCCTCCCTCCCTCCTTCTCTCCTCCCTTCCTTCTTTCCTTCCTCCATCTTTCCTTCCTTCCTTTCCTTACTTCCATCTGTTCTTCCTCCCTCCCTCCTTCTCTCCTCCCTTCCTCCATCCCCCTTTCTTCTTCCTTCCTTCCTTCCTTCCTTCCTTCCTTCCTTGCTCCCTTCCTTTCAATGAGTGTCCTATAAAGGGTTAAATCTATTTAACTTTTAACTCTTCTTATTTGTTTAATGTTGTTCGGCTGTACTCGTTTGCTCTTTAAATGTTAAAAAAACACTTTGAGCTGCTATTATATACGTATGAAAGGTGCTATTAAAGTTATTATTAAAGTTATTATTAAAGTTATTATTATCATTAGTCGCCCAAATTCAATATTGGAGCTGGTCTAAAAACAACATGTCCTACAGGAAGAGATTAATCATCACTGAGGAACATTATCACCATACAGCAGAAACACAGTATCATCATGTTGTAACTTGTCCTCAGATACACTAATCTTTATTTAACATCTAAATAATTTGGATATTCTTTTGAAAGGGGAAGCTTGTGTGAATGGCTGATGTCATTATCTCATATATATGTGGGGCAATATTTTTGATTGTTTTATTGGCAAAACTGTTAATGAAAGAGAAGGAAAGAGCAGGATTATAGAGGTATAAATATATTCAGCACACACTACTACTACTACAGCCTACAGTTAGACAGTTAGCTGAGTTAGCCGCCGAGCTAACCACTGAGTTAGCCGCTGAGCTAGCCACCGAGCTAGCAGACGAGTTAGCCACTGGACTAGCCGCCGAGCTCACCACTGAGTTAGCCGCCGAGCTAGCAGCCGAGTAGCCGCTGAGCTAGCCGCCGAGTTAACCACCGAGTTAGCCGCTGAGCTAGCAGCCGAGTTAGCTGCTGAGTTAGCCGCCGAGTTGGCAGCTGAGTTAGCAGCAGAAAGCTCTCAGACGTAGCGTCCATGTTTCTGGTAGAGGTGGTGACTTTGATTGACAGGTGACACTTGGTAGGGGGCGGGGCTTCAGCGTTTGGGAGCAGAGAAAGAGGCTGATTTTTACACAACTTTGAAGCCTAATTTCATATATTTGGCGATTCTTTTAGTCATTGAAATTTGGCAGGGTGGTTAACAACACACTTTTCTGTGGTATGTCAAACTCAGAACACATATTTATTCTTACTTTACACAGACTTTAACTGTGAAGATGTGTTTTTAATAGTATTTGAACAACCACAGAGATCTATGGCTTTGTCTCAGGCTTTGTGATGAGTGATAACTTTTATATTACATGTATTTTATATATTATTGAGTCAAAAAATATTGATCATTGCAGCTTTAACACACAAAAAAACATAGTGAAACAGTCTTATGATGCAGCAGCTCACAGAGTGTACTTGGCTTGCAGTCATCGTATCAAGTCATATTGATCCTGAGCTCAGCGTTGATGAAGTCGCACCACAAACCTCTTGCTTTAAGCTGTCAGCCTGTGACAGTAAGCCCTCGACGACAGCGAGCCCTCGACGACAGCGAGCCCTCGACGACGAGACGGAGAAAAAGCACCGCCGTCAACTCCACCTGAACCCACGCTAACACTGCAAGAAGAAGAAAAAGAAGACAGGAAGGAAGGAAGAAAGAAAGACAGGAAGGAAGGAAGGAAGGAAGGAAAGGAGGAAGGAAGGAAGGGAGCAAGGACAGATGGAAGGAAGAGAAGAGCAGACAAGAAGGAAGGAAAAGAAGGAAGGAAGGAAGGGAAGAAGGAAGGAAGGAAGAAAGAAAAAAGAAAAAAAGACAGGAAGGAAGGAGGAAGGAAAGAAGGAAGGAAGGAAGGAAGGGAAGAAGGAAGGAAGGAAGGAAGGACAGAAAGGAAGGAAGGAAAGAAGGAAGGAAAAGAAGGAGGAGAAGGAAGAGATGACAGGAATGAAAGACGGAAGGAAGGAAGGAAAGAAAGAAAAAGAAAAAGAAAAAAGAAAGAAAGAAAACTAGGAAGAAAAAGAAGACATGAAAGAAGGAAGGACAGATGGAAGGAAAGAAGGAAGGAAGAAAAAGAAGACAGGAAGGAAGGAAGGACAGATGGAAGGAAAGAAGGAAGGAAGAAAAAGAAGACAGGAAGGAAGGAAGGACAGATGGAAGGAAAGAAGGAAGGAAGAAAAAGAAGACAGGAAGGAAGGAAGGAAGGAAAGATGGAAGGAAGAGAAGAGAAGACAAGAAGGAAGGAAGGAAGGGAGCAAGGACAGATGGAAGGAAGGAAGGGAGCAAGGACAAATGGAAGGAAGGAAGGAAGGGAGCAAGGACAGATGGAAGGAAGCAAGGACAGATGGAAGGAAGAGAAGAGAAGACAGGAAGGAAGGAAGGAAGGAAGGAAGGGAGCAAGGACAGATGGAAGGAAGAGAAGAGAAGACAAGAAGGAAGGAAGGAAGGGAGCAAGGACAAATGGAAAGAAGAAAGGGAGCAAGGACAAATGGAAGGAAGGAAGGGAGCAAGGACAGATGGAAGGAAGCAAGGACAGATGGATGGAAGAAAAAGAAGACAGGAAGGAAGGAAGGAAGGAAAGAAGGAAGGAAGGAAGGAAGGAAGGACAGATGGAAGGAAAGAAGGAAGCAAAAGAACACAGGAAGGAAGGAAAAGAGAAAGGTAGGAAAGTGGGCCGGACTGGACCCCTCGGCGGGCCGGTTCTGGCCCACGGGCCGCATGTTTGACACCCCTGGTGTAGAGTGTCGGCGTAACTAGGACACAGACGGAGCGTTTCCAGGGAGAGGAGAGCAAGGACAAGCAGGTGAGCTAGATCGGTGTGATATCACAGGAATGGCTGCAGGGCTGGAAGTGTGTTTGCTAGAATGACGCGAAGCAGCAGAGACTAATACACTGAAAAGAAAAAAAAAAGGAAGGAAGGAAGTGAGGAAAAGAAGAAGGAGAAGAAAGAGAATACAGGAAGGACAGATGGCAGGAAGACAAGAGAAGACAAGAAGGAAGGAAAAGAAGGAAGGAAGGAAGGAAGGGAAGACAGATGGAAGGAAGGGAAGAAAGAGAATACAGGAAGGACAGATGGAAGGAAGACAAGAGAAGACAAGAAGGAAGGAAAAGAAGGAAGGAAGGAAGGAAGGGAAGATAGATGGAAGGAAGGGAAGAAAGAAGGAAGGAAGGGTGCAAGGACAAATGGAAGGAAGGAAGGGAGCAAGGACAGATGGAAGGAAGAGAAGAGAAGACAAGAAGGGAGGAAAAGAAGGAAGGAAGGAAGGAAGGAAGGGAAGACAGATGGAAGGAAGGGAAGAAGGAAGGAAGGGAGCAAGGACAAATGGAAAAGCCTTTCTTCTTCAAAGCTGCCTGATCACAGGACTATCTTTCTCTCACACACACACACACACACACACACACACACACACACACACACACACACACACACACACACACACACACACACACACACACACACACAGAAAACACACACACATCCTTCAATGCCCTCTTCCTGCCTCTCTTCTCACCTTTCTTGCTCTTTTAACCCTCCTGTTGTCCTCGAGTCAAGGAAGGAAGGAAGGAAGGAAGGAAGGATCTAAGGGAGGAAGAAAGAAGGAAAGGAGGAAGGAAGGAAGGATGGAAGGGAGGAAGAGGGAAGGAAAGGAAGAAGGGAGGAAGAAAGAAGGAAGTATGGATGAAAGAATGGAAGGGAGGAAAAAAGAAGGAAGGGAGGAAAGGGGGAAGGAAGAATGCAAGGGAGGAAGAAAGAAGGAAAGGAGGAAGGAAGGAAGGAAGGAAGGGAGGAAGAGGGAAGGAAGTATGGATGGAAGGGAGGAAGATGGAAGGAAGGAAGGATGGAAGGGAGGAAGAGGGAAGGAAAGGAGGAAGAAACGAACGAAGGAAAGGAGGGAGGAAGAAAGAAGGAAAGGGGGAAGGAAGAATGCAAGGGAGGAAGAAAGAAGGAAAGGAGGAAGGAAGGATGGAAGGGAGGAAGATGGAAGGAAGGAAGGAGGAAGGAAGGAAGGAAGGAAGATGGAAGGAAAGGAGGAAGAAACGAACGAAGGGAGGAAAGAAAAGAAGGAAGGGAGGAAGGAAGGAAGGAAGGAAGATGGAAGGAAAGGAGGAAGAAACAAACGAAGGAAAGGAGGGAGGAAGGAAGGAAGGGAGGAAAGAAAAGAAGGAAGGAAGGAGGGAAGGAAGGAGGGAACAGACACCGGAGGACGACACAAGGGTTAACAAACACACACACACACACACACACACACACACACACACACACAAACACACACACACACACTCCTCCTCACTCTTCATGTAAATGTGCAAAAGAATGTGTGTTAGAGGCCTTAAGGGACACGGCTCTTATCATGGCATGTACTCACTGGTTGAGTTTGTCCTTTCATAATAAAAGAAAAAAAAAAAAAAAAAAAAAATGAGGTGAACAGACCCCAAAGGGTTTAGAAACAAGGTTGGCAGGATGTGGAGCTGACACTCACACACAGAGACAACAGAGACACGATCTAGTGGACAAAAGGAAAATGTAAAAAAGGCTGTCACGCTCATGTTAAACACACAATCTTCTTTCTATTAACGAGGCTTAACCCTTTATTGGGCAAATGATTATATTTGGTAACTTCTGTAAATATCCCAAAATATCCTTCCTTCCTTCCTTCCTTCCTTCCTTCCTTCCTTCCTTTCCTTCCTCCCTGCCTTCTTTATTCCCTTCCTCTTTTCCTTTCTCCCTCCCTCATTCCTTATTTCCTCTGTCCTTCCTTCCTTTACTTCCTTCCATCTGTCCTTCCTCCCTCCCTCCTTCTCTCCTCCCTTCCTTCTTTCCTTCCTCCGTCCTTACTTCCCTCCTTTCCTTCCTTCCATCTGTTCTTCCTCCCTCCCTCCTTCTCTCCTCCCTTCCTTCTTTCCTTCCTCCATCCCCCTTTCTTCTTCCTTCCTTCCTTCTTTCTTCCCTTCCTCCCTCCCTCCTTGTCTCTTTCTTTCCTCCCCCCTACCTTCCCTTCCTTCCTTCCTTCCTTCCCTTCCTTCCTTCCCTCCTTCCTTTCCTTCCTTCCATCCTTCCTCCCTTCCTTCCTCCCTTCCTTTCAATGAGTGTCCTATAAAGGGTTAAACGTCTCTTTCATGTAGAGATCTATGTGTGTGTGTTATAGCTGAAAAGAGGAACTGGGAGGATATCAGTCATAATGTAAGAGACATAATGTACATAATGAAACCTGTGTGTGAGTTTAAGAGGTGAAGTGTAATAAAACAGCATCATGTTAAACTCCCTTTAGGTCAAAGGTCACATAGAGTCCAGTTTATAACCTACAAATAATACATATGTGTAATATCTTCACTATAATAAACTATTTACAGTCAAAAATTAGCAATTTCTTCAATTATTTTGCACAATATGTTTTATGCAATATAAATGTACAAAAATATAAATATTAGTGCTGTCAGCGTTAACGCGTTAATCGCGATTAGATTAATGTAATCCATAACGCGTTCATTTTTTTAAAATCGCATTTTAATGTTGCAAGCCTTTTTGTCCCTTCTACTCCCCCGTAGACGGCTCCTCTAGCTGTAGCGCTATGCTTTGAAGTGGCCTCCTGCAGTAAACCTACCGCGCTGATGGAAAGTAAGAGAGCTACTGGACTTTTGAACGGCTTGTTTAACTTTAAAACACTTCCAGACGCTTCAGTTGACAAGTCAAAAGTAAAATGCAACCTGTGTCAAACGGAGTTTAACTACCACCGGAGTACGTGGAGTTTGAGTTAGCACCTCCACGCTAAACACCCAGGTGCAGCCAAGCCAGCCTCAGCTCCACCAAAGGACCATTTTGGAGTGTGGGAGTCGCAGCAGAGCCGTGATTGATTCCCAGTTAAGACACTCTGGTAAGAAATGCTTTACATTATGGGCTTAAAACTGCCTTCAAATGGAAAATAACAGGATTTTAAACATGCAATTCAAAACGCCATTAATCACGATTAACTATGGAAATTCTGCGATTAATCGCGATTAAAACTTTTTATCGTTTGACAGCCCTAAAATAAACACAATGAAATTTCAATGTTAACAGACACACATGCAGCTACTAGTAACATTAAATGTACTTTAGTATTAATGTTGTTGTTGTTTTGGTGTATTTTCCACCTTCTCAGAGTAAAAGTGAATAAACTACATTATTCTGCTTATTTCCAGCAGGAGATAAACCAGCTATGAGGGTTTCCAGCCGACCGCTCTCTCTCTACTCTCTCTGTTTGCTTTCCGGGCGGACTGAAAGGAAATGTGTTTGAGATGATTTCTGTTAAATTGAAGATTGAGAGCAGTAGGAGTCTCGTGCTCTTTGCCCTGATCAACATCCTTCCTGCCAGAATACACTGAAGTCTCGCTGCTTTCCTACATCTCTACATCTGAGGCTGTGACTAAAGTCTTATAATGAGCAGTAATAGATAAAAATATGAGAATAACTTTCGCATTGACTTGATTTTATGATTCAGATGTGAGATAAAAAAAAAAAAGATTGACTGGAGCAGGCGGAGCGCTTGTTCCCACACAGCTTCCCTTTTAACCCTCCTGTTGTCCTCGAGTTAAGGAAGGAAGGGAGGGAGGAAGGAGGAGGAAAGGAGAGAAGGAAGTAAGAAGGAAGAAAAGGAGGAAGGAAGGATGGAAGTGCAGAAGAAGGAAGGAAGGAAGGAGGGAAGAGAGGGAGGAAGGAAGGATGGAAGTGCAGAAGAAGGAAGGAAGGAGGGAAGGAGGGAAGGAAAGTAAAGAAGGAAGGGAGGAAAGGAAAGAAGAAGGAAGGAGAGAGGGAAGGAAGAGGGAGGAAAGGAAAGAAGGAAGGGAGGAAAGAAGGAAGGGAGGAAAGGAGGGAGGAAGGAAGGAATGGAGGAAGCAAGGAGGGAAGGGAGGAGGGAGGAAGGAGGAAAGGAGGAAAGGAAAGGAAAGAAGGGAGGAAAGGAAAGGAAAGAAGGGAGGAAAGGAAAGGAAAGAGTAGGAAAGGAGGAAGGAAGGATGGAAGGGCAGAAGAAGGAAGCAAGGAGGGAAGGAAGAGAGGGAGGAAAGAAGGAAAGGAGGAAGGAAGGAGGAAGGAAGGAAGGAAAGAAGGAGAGAGGGAGGAAGGTAGGACAGAAGGAAGGGAGGAAGTCGGGAAGGAAAGAAGGAGAGAGGGAGGAAGGGAGGACAGACGGAAGAAAGCAAGGAAGGAAAGAAGGAACAGTCAACCCTTTGTTTTTTTGACTGTTAGCTGATCCCTTCCTCTCTAGGGGTTGTTGCAAGGCATTCTGGGCAATGTAGGAAATGTATAAGACAAAGTCAAGAAAGGTTAAGTGGAAAACTAGTACATTAAAAAAATATAAAGGGCAGAACGCCTCGCTGATCGCTGCTGATCAATAAAAAACTCCACATGAGCTGCCAAATGGGAGTGTTGGCCCGCTTCCAGACCTCTGAGTCACTCATCTGATTTTGTTTTTGTCAGTGTTTCAAAATAAAAGGCTTGGTGTTGTGATCATTGACAGCTGTCTGCATGGTTTGAAGCAGGGTTTTTGTAGGTTAGATTAAGGCCACATTCACACTGACTCCAGAAAAGTGTGATAAACAGAGTGAGCAGACTCAAACTCATTTTCATTCAAGGGCCGCATACAGACCAATTTGATCTCATGTGGGCCGGACTAATAAAAAGATGGAAGGGAGGAAGGAAACAAGGATGGAAAGAAGGGAAAAGTGATAGGAAGGAAAGACAAAAGGAAGGAAGGCTGGAAGGAAAAGGTATTAGGAAGGAAAGGAAGAAAGGAAAAGAAGACAAGAAAGGAAGAAAGCAAAGAAGGAAGGAAAGGAAGGAAGGAAGGAAGGAAAGGAAAAGAAGATGAAGGAAAGATGGAAGGAAGGAAGGAAGGAAGGATGGAGGGAAGGAAACAGAAGGAAAGAAGACAAGAAAGCAAAGAAGCAAAGAAGGAAGGAAGGAAAGGGAGAAAGGAAAAGAAAATGAAGGAAAGGTGGAAGGAAGGAAGGTAGGATGGAAGGAAACAAAGAAGGAAAGAAGTAAGAAAGGGAGGAAGGAAAGAAGGACAGATGACAGGAGGGTATAGGAAGGAAAAGAAGACAGGAAGGAAAGGAGGGAGGAAGGTCAGATGGAAGGAAGGACAGATGGAAGAAAGGAAGAAAGGAAGGAAATAAGAAGGGAAGGAAGGAAAGACAGGCAAAAGGAAAAATAGTCATCAAAATCAGCCATTTTTAACTGGTGACCATTGATTAACGTTCTTTCCTTCCTTCCTTCCTTCTTCCTGCCTCCTTCCTTCCTTCCTCCTCCCTTCCTCCCTTCTTTCCTACCTTCTTCCTCCTTTCCATTCTCCTTGCCTCCCTTCTTTCCTTCTTTCCTTCCTTTCCTCCCTTCCTCCTCCTTCCTTCCTTGACTTGAGGACAACCGGAGGGTTAATTACTGTTTTATAGAGCAGCGCTGGTTTGTTTCCTCTCTAAGCTGCAGTAGTTTGAGTGTGTCTGAACACAGCAGTCATATTTGTGTTCAGACCAGAACAACAGTACATCGTCCCATTTGAGGATGTGGTCTCGGTTTGGTCCCAAACAAACCCTGGAGTGAATAGTTTGTGGTGGAAATGCGATCCGATCTCTCTCTGACCCAGCTACTAGGCGTTCTCTGCAACTCTGAGCTCCTGTAGCTGCATGTGTTATAGTTAGCTGACAGGAGCTTCTTCAGGACTTTTATTTTATGTGTTTTATGTAGTTGGAGAGTCTCTTATAGCTTGTAGTGATGCTCTTTAGTTTGCTTTGGATTCTTCTCCATGTGGAAAGAAATTGAAATAAAGGAAAACCAACTAATCCAGTGATTCAGACCTCAGCTCCTCTACAGCAGATGATCCTCAATATAAAACAGTTTGCAGACGATGTGCTGTTTAACATCAGATTACTAATGTTCTGTAAGTAAAAGGCTAATTAGCTCCACAAACTAACATTAAATACTGTGTAAAGTGAATTCAGACATTTTTCTTCTAAACACATTAAATAGGTCATAAATGTATTTCTAAAAAAGATGTAAAAAGCATTTCAACCATTTAGATTTGAATTGTGGAGCTAGGCTTCACAAACTGTGTTTCAACATTTCTGTGTTCAGGATTTAGTGATTAGCATAAACCCGCCCCTGCTGCTGTAGAGGTAGAAATACATTCAGCAGACACTACTACTACTACAGTCTACAGTTAGCCAGTTAGCTGAGTTAGCCGCCGAGCTAGCAGCTGAGTTAGCCGCTGAGCTAGCAGCAGAAAGCTCTCAGACGTAGCGTCCATGTTTCTGGTAGAGGTGGTGACTTTGATTGACAGGTGACACTTGGTAGGGGGCGGGGCTTCAGCGTTTGGGAGCAGAGAAAGAGGCTGATTTTTACACAACTTTGAAGCCTAATTTCATATATTTGGCGATTTTTTTAATCATTGAAATTTGGCAGGGTGGTTAACAACACACTTTTCTGTGGTATGTCAAACTCAGAACACATATTTATTCTTACTTTAATTACGTTCAAGCAAATAAAAACACTGCAACCCTCCAAACTCTCTGAATACTGAATTATAACTCTTATTATTTCTTTCCACACATCACTTCTACATGTTGAAAGCTCAGCAGGCCTGTGGTGCCCATTTATTCATACTGTTGCTAAGCCACGAGGAGCTTTTTAGTTTAGCATCAGTGTGAAAAGTTTATGTGCGATGATGTAGAAGTCAAATTTGTTCTCAACGCTGAACAAACACTGAAAGTCTGCACAGCCAACACGGTTCATCTTCAGACTGCGCCTCGTTTCCCCCTGTGAACTTTTCTTCCTTGACATTTTCTGTGATATACAAATGGCTCTCCTCATTAGTTCATATGGAGGGAGGAGGAGGGGAAAAGGAGGGAGGGGAGGGGAGGAGGGGGGGGGGGGGGGTTTCTTTGTCGGCTGCGTTTCAAGCCCAGTTTCCTGTTTCCTCATCTGTCCTATAAGCAGAACGGCGTATGTCACCCTCTCTCACCGAAAGACAGAACAAATTGCTTTAAGATCTGTCACTCCTGAAAGCAAGATGTCATTTTTGAATCCAATTACCCGAAGACATCGCAGAAAACAGATGCTGTTCTGTGCCTTTGGAAACAAATGATTTGGAAATGAAAGAGAGAAGAAGAGAGAGAAGAAGAAGAAAGAGAAGAGAGAGAGAAGGAGGAAGAGAGCATTTATCACACATGGGAGTAATACGATCAGAAATGAATGCATTTATCTTTAGTTGGTTGCATTTACTCGTGTGTGTGTGTGTGTGTGTGTGTGTGTGTGTGTGTGTGTGTGTGTGTGTGTAATTGTGCGAGACAATGTGTCCGCCAGGAGGGACGATGTCACATCTAACGCAAAAGCCAAGCACATTATAGCTTCAGATGAAATGTGGTGTGCAGCAATTTAGTGTGTTTAATGGTTGATGTATGGACAGAGACAGAGACGGGAAAACAACCAACACCCTCCGTCTGAACTCGCTGATAACAAACCTGTAAAAAAAAAAAAAAGAATAAAAAAAGCAGTTAAATGATGAAGAGATGAAGAGATGGAGGAAAAGAGAGCAGAGAATAACATGTTGTTTTATTCACATGGACATGTGCAGCATCACCTCGCATGTCTCCTCAGCAGGCAGAGAGAGAGAGTTCAAGAGAAGGTAAAAGCTGGACAGAAGGAAGGAAGGAAGGAAGGGAGGAAGGAAGGAAGGAAGGGAGGATGGAAGGAAGGATGGATGGAAGGACATAAGGAAGGAAGGACAGAAGGAGTGTGCAGCATCACCTCGCATGTCTCCTCAGCAGAGAGAGAGAAGAGAGTTCAGGAGAAGGTAAAGGCTTCTTCATAAATGTTTCATATCTAACATGTTACTGAATACATATATTTCTGTTTTTAACTCTTTGAAATCAATATATTTTGTTTATATGTAGTAAATAAATCATAATGTGGGATTAAATGGAGTCACAGTACCAATTAAACCCTCTTTATTATATTATATTATATTATATTATATTATATTAAATATCTTTATTTTATATTCCAAAATCTACATGAAGGAAATACGAAGGAAGGAAGGATGGAAGGACAGAGGCAAAGAAGGAAAGAAGGTAGGAAGGAAAGAAGGAAGGAAGGATGGACGGACAGAGAGAAGGAAGGAAATAAGGTAGGAAGGAAAGACAGAAGGAAGGACGGAAGGGAGTAAGGAAAGAAGGAATGAAGGATGGACGGACAGAGGGAAGGAAGATGCAAAAATTGGTTAGAAAATTCCTTCCTTCCTTCCTCCCTCCCTTCCTTCTTCCCTCCCTCCTACCTTTCCTTCTTCCTTTCCTTCCTTCCTTCTTCCCTCCATCCTTCCCTCCCTCACTTCCTTCCTTGCCTGGAGGACAACAGGAGGGTTAAACACATTTCATTAGCTGGAGACACACCTTTAGGAGCGCTTGCCAGAATGAAACAGACAGCGATCATGAGGTGATGAGAAGTGAAATCCTTTTTTTTTGGGTTGTTGTTACAATGGCTTATATTCTGATGACAAAATGAGGCCGTTTTAATCGGGAATGCACCTGATGATCACACTGTCTGACTACGCACTGTCTGGAATAACAGCTCTCTCTATTCACTATACATGTGACTTTATATAAAACACAGTCAGCTCAGTGTTAAAAGAAGCTACTCACTGTATCTGGATGTTTTATTCCTCCAGTCAGATGAAAAGTTCACACAGAGTTCAAGAAAAACCTAAAACTATTAACACGTCAATGTCACAATACGCTATTAATCCTCCTGTTGACAGGCCTGAGGGAGAGTTTAGCTTGAATGAAGCCTATTAATCATCATTTCGGGAATATATGTGTAAAAGGTGTGGTGATATGTTGGAATGAAGTTGGATAAAATGGATAATTTTACATTTTTATGAGCACAAAAGGAAGACAAAAAGAGAAGAAATGCCCTTTACTTCTAAAATACGTCATTAGAAACACTTATTATAAAAAATATAATATAAACATTTAATATATTTTTTGTATGGCTGTCAAACGATTATTTTTTTTAATCGAGATTAATCGCATCATTTCCATAGTTAATCACGATTAATGGCATTTTGAATTGCATGTTTAAAATCCTGTTATTTTCCATTTGAAGGCAGTTTTAAGCCCATAATGTAAAGCATTTCTTACCAGAGTGTCTTAACTGGGAATCAATCACGGCTCTGCTGCGACTCCCACACTCCAAAATGGTCCTTTGGTGGAGCTGAGGCTGGCTTGGCTGCACCTGGGTGTTTAGCGTGGAGGTGCTAACTCAAACTCCACGTACTCCGGTGGTAGTTAAACTCCGTTTGACACAGGTTGCATTTTACTTTTGACTTGTCAACTGAAGCGTCTGGAAGTGTTTTAAAGTTAAACAAGCCGTTCAAAAGTCCAGTAGCTCTCTTACTTTCCATCAGCGCGGTAGGTTTACTGCAGGAGGCCACTTCAAAGCATAGCGCTACAGCTAGAGGAGCCGTCTACGGGGGAGTAGAAGGGACAAAAAGGCTTGCAACATTAAAATGCCATTAAAAAAAAACGGGTTAACGCATTAATCTAATCGCGATTAATGCGTTAACGCTGACAGCCCTAATAATTTTACATTTTTATGAGGACAAAAGGAAGACAAAAATAGGGTTAACTGCCCTTTACTTTTAAAATACATCATTAGAAACACTTATAATAAAAAATACTCAACATTTAATATATTTTTTGACATACTGAGGAACTCAAATAATAGTTAGGGCTCTTAGAGCTCTTACCTTATGCTGCTATAGGCTTAGACTGCCGAGGGACTCCCATGATGCACTAGGCTCCTCTCTCCTCCTCCTTCCCTCTCTCTATCCATCCATCTTTACTTCTAAAATACGTCATTAGAAACACTTATAATAAAAATACTCAACATTTAATATATATATTTGACATACTGAGGAACTCAAATATTGTAAATCGGTTGCGTTGAAGAGGCGACCGTTAACATTACAGCATGTTTAATGACTCACAGCAGAGAAAATATAAAGACAATGCTACGCTGAGATGCTTTTGGTTGTAATTTCCAGTCGAAAGGAAACAAAGGAAACTATTTAACTTGTTCCTAGTGATAAGAAGAGGAGACAGGAGTGTGAAAATGCTTGAGGAGAAATACAACTTCCTTTAAAGACCTGCAGCCAGGCCTGTCATGATAACTACTTTTGCTGGATGATATATTGAGATAGTTAGGGCTCTTGGAGGTCTTAGCTTATGCTGCTATAGGCTTAGACTGCCGAGGGACTCCCATGATGCACTAGGCTCCTCTCTCCTCCTCTTTCCCTCTCTCTATCCATCCATCTTTACTTCTAAAATATGTAATTAGAAATACTTATAATAAAAATACTCAACATTTAATATATATTTTGACAACCTGAGGAACTCAAATACTGTAATTCGGTTGCGTTGAAGAGGCAGCCGTTAACATTACAGCATGTTTAATGACTCATAGTAGAGAAAATATAAAGACAATGCTTCGCTGAGATGCTTTTGGTTGTAATTTCTAGTCGAAAGGAAACAAAGGAATCATGTTAATGTCTTAAAACGCTATTAATCCTCCTGTTGACAAGCGTTAGCTCAAAAATGAGGGAGAGTTTAGCTTAAATGAAGCCGATTGATCATAAGTTTTGGAATATATGTGTAAAAGGTGTGGTGATATGTTGGAATGACGTTGGATAAAATGGATAATTTGACATTTTTATGAGGATAAAAGGAAGACAAAACTAGGGTTAATTGCCCTTTACTTCTAAAATACGTCATTAGAAACTAGTAGTATAGAAGTGTGTAGTATAGAAGTGTGTAGTATAGAAGTATGTAGTATGCGGTTTTGAAGCAGTTATTCTCCACACAGCTGCTAACAGAGGTGAACAGCTGCAGAGACTAAAACTAAATGCTGAGTCTTCACTTTTCTCCCACATGAAGCTTAAAGACGAGCACTGACATCATCAGCTCGCCTGCAAACAAAGCGTGCAGAGCAGGTTAAAGCCCTGGATTTGATCTGGTACTATTACCTTTTGTACAAATACACAAGCGTAGTAATAAATAATTTAAATGGCTGCACAAAAAAATAGTATGGCAAACATATAAAACATAAAGTCTAATAAGCACCTGTCAGAGGAAGTCAGAAGCTCCATTGTCTCAGATTGTGTGAGGAGACGTTAAGATTTCCTTTTTATTGGAGCGAAGAGGCCGAGACCAAACCTGGAGCAAACAACCCTGAGCCAAAGAATATGTGGACAAGCATGCATGGACTTGTTTAACTCTGATTTGAGCGTTAACTTGATCCAGATAGAGTATCTCTTCTCTTTACGGCTGACATTTAAACTCATGTGTGAGACCAGTGTGAACCTTTTAACAAGTTTTTACTTAGAGAGCCCTCACTGCTCCCTGATTGCCCCTGAGTGCTACTCACCAGCAAAGTGTGTGTGGCTGTGTCTCTCTCTCTCTCTGTGTGTGTGTGTGTGTGTGTGTGAATACAAATGGAAGAGAAAGTCACACACACACACACACACCAGTACTTCAGTGACATCGAGGCTTGTTGGACACAAAAGCCTGCTGGCCGTGACCTATGTGTGCTGAATGCTAACAGAGGCTAAAGAATGCATACCACTGGGGCACAACACACACACACACACACACACACACATGCAAACACACACTCACACACACATGCATGCAGAGACACACACACACACACACACACACCTTTTTTTCCAGAGAAGCACTTAAAAACGGAGTCAGACTTGTTGACTTGTCGCTGCTTTTTGGGATGAGAGAGATAGACAGAGCAGGAGAGATGGAGGTGTGTGTCTCTCTCTGTGTGTGTGTGTGTGTGTGTGTGTGTGTGTGTGTGTGTGTGTGTGTGTGTGTGTGGTGGTAGTGTGTAGTGTAGAGCACTCTGCCGCCGACAGGCAGGATCAATGCCGGCCACTTATGAAAAGAATACTCACTGCTTGTAAGATTTACACTGAATGCCCGAGCGTTATTTTTCTCTGCTTGTTTTTCCTGTGGCTTTTTATATTCCTCTTCTTTTTCTTTTCTTCTTTTCTTTCTTCTCCTCTTCTCCTCTTTTCAGCGAGAGGGGGGGATTCTTAGCATGAATGTCACTCAGTTTGATACTCTTTTCTTTTTTTTTTTATAATACTTTTTTTCCTCCTCTTAACAAGCTGCACAAACTGAGTTATTGAAATTGTTTATAAATGGGATCTTTGTTCTCTCTCTCTCTCTCTCACACACACACACACACACACACACACACACACACACACACACACACACACACACACACACTGACTCAACCCGGCAATTATCGCGTTGTTAAGCTCTCTAGGTGATTCATAAGAGCGCACAGTAATCAAAATAGCATTGATGTTATAATTCGTGGAGCCTTTTTGTCCGAACCTGTTTGATTATTTCTGCAGGTTATTATAATATTAATAATAAAAGCATGACTATGAGTGTGTGTGTGTGTGTGTGTGTGTGTGTGAGAGAGAGAGTGAGTGATTTTTATTGCCACCCTGATTTATTTTGACTCCAAAACTGCCACAAAACTGCCCACTGGATTCTCACATAGTCTAGTCTGGCAGCATTTAGCTTGGATGACCTTTGACCCTAACCCTAACCACCCCCCACCCTCCCTCCCTTGCACCCCCCTTATGGGAACACACAGTGGGACGGTGATTTTAGGGTCCTACTCCTTTATCTGCTATAAGGAGCTCACAGCAGGAGGGGAAGCAGGAAGGTAAAAAAAAAAAAAAAGAAACCTGGAGAGGAGATAAAGAAAGAATCGTTAACTTAAGAAGGAAGGAAGATTTTTTTAATGTTTTTTTTATGACGTTGCCGTGGTAACCGCTGATGCTTCCTCCCTCTCTCTCTCTCTCTCTCTCTCTGTCGCTGTCGTCTTCCTGCCCATCAGCGTTTTTTTTTGTAATGACCGTGAATTTGCTTCTATCTTCTACCTTCACCTTGATCTTTCCTCTTCCTTTTCCTCTCTCTCTCTCTCTCTGTCTGTCTCTCTATGTCTCTCTCTCTCTCTCTCTCTCTCTATCTCTCTATGTCTCCCTCTCTCTCTCTCTTTCTTTGTCTCTCTCTCTCTCTCTTTCTCTCTCTTTCTCTCCCTCTCTCTCTCTCTCTCTCTCTCCTTCTCTCTCTATGTCTCTCTCTCTCTCTCTGTCTCTCTCTCTCTCCCTCTCCCTCTCTCTATGTCTCTCTCTCTCCTCCCTTTTTTCCTCCTTCTGTTCCTTCATTTAAATTTCCAACTTCCTTTTTTGAATCACACATCAAACGACTCTCCTGCACTACAAATTACTTTCATATATGATTCAAGTTTTTTTGCTGCTGCTGCTGAATCACATTTTCATCTCAACATAATGAGAAAATCTTCATTTATATATTAAAAAAAAAAGATCTGATCATACAAGAAGATACATTAAGGTTCAAATACATTAAGAATAAATACTCTAAATGGAAAATATATATATAATTCAGTCATATATATATTATATATTCATCAAATTTGTCACATATATAAATATTTAAAGGCACTTTTATGTGTTGTATTTATATATTATTCATACTAAAACTAGATAGGAAGAAATATTACTATAAAATATGTTTTATATATGTATGTAAATGCATTTTTATGCCGTATTTATAAGCATTATTTGCCTTTATATGTCACTAAATTAACTAATAAAATAATGTTGCAGCTTTTTTGTGCATTTATTTAAACATTTATATTGACATGTTTTCATAGCATATATTCACATATTCCCACTTTAGATTCATTTTATTTATATTTAAATAATCCTTTCCTTCCTCCTTTCCTTCCTTCCCTCCTTTCCTTGCTACCTCCCTCCTTTCCTTCCTTCTTTCTTCCTTCCTCCCCCCTTTACTTCCTTCTTTCCTCCCTCCTTTCCTTCCATCCTCCTCCCTCCTTTCCTCCCTTCCTGCCTTCCCTCCTTCCTTCCTCCCTCCTTACCCTCCTGTCCCGTCCTTCCGTCCTTCCTCCCTCCTTTCCTCCCTTCCTTCCTTCTTCCTTCTTTCCTCCCTACTTTCCTTCCTCCCTCCCTTCCTTCCTTCCTTCCTTGACTAGAGGACAACAGGAGGGTTAAATAGGAACACCTGTGTAGTCTAATGCATGGTGTTCCTGATATTTTGTCCACTTTATCAACCTACATATAGTGGACAAAATAATAGGAACACTTAATATAATGCAGTGCAGTCCATCAGCGCCTACGACGACCTCAACACTCAAACATAAAGCAGAATTATCACCTTTCTGACAAAGTCACCAAACACTGTAAACGTACGAGCTTCGTAAAAA